>NW_017732150.1:303601-312160 GCF_001890085.2 Hipposideros armiger
TCTCATCCCTTCCCCTTCTCTTTCATCCCCACCCCCTCCCATCTAGCAATCATCAGTTTTTCCTCTGTGTCTCTGAGACTATTTCTGTTTACATTGCTCGTTTATTCAGTTCTTTAGATTCCACATATAAGTGAGATCATGTTCAACCTCACTAATCATTAGAGAAATGCAAATAAAAACCACAATGGGATACCACTTCACTCCGATCAGAATGGCTATCATCAATAAATCAACAAACAACAAGTGCTGGCGAGGCTGTGGAGAAAAGGGAACCCTGGTGCACTGTTGCTGGAATTGCAGATTGGTGCAGCCACTATTGAAAATGGAACTACCTTATGACCCAGCAATTCCACTCTTACATATTTATCCAGAGAAACCTAGGACACCAATTCAAAAAAATATATGCACCCCTATGTTCACTGTGGCGCTATTCACAATAGCCAAGACTTGGAAACAATCGAAATGCCCATCGGTAGATGACTGGATTAAGAAACTGGTACATTCACACAATGGAGTATTACTCAGCTATAAAGAAGAAGGAAATTGTACCATTTGCAACAATATGGATGGAACTAGAGAACATTATGCTAAATGAAATAAGTTAGTCAGAGAAAGACAAATACCATATGATCTCAAGACATCGAGTTTTCACGACTGCATTCCCAAAATACAACCACTCCTAGGAATTAACAGTAAAAAAAACAACCAAAAAACTTAAAGGGCATTACGTTAACTCTCTTTTAACATGTTGTATACTTTTAAACATCTAGAAAAGACTTGATGTTTCAAATAAGGATTTAAGTTTGGCCACTACACACATAGTAGCATAGAATAACCTGCACACAGAGGCTATAATCTGAAAGTGTCTTCTAAATGGAAGGGACATTCTGGCCTAGAGCCCTTCCCCTTCTCATCTGTCAATCCAGCAGACAGGTATAATAAGCATCTGTAATGCTTAGAGGGGATTTAAAAATTTTCACTTCCTCACGTTTTCAAAATAGTCTTTCCTAGGAATTTTAATACAAATTGTACACAGTGTATTTGTTTATTAACTCTACTTCTGTCATGCACTGGCAGCCTCTTTAACATCTAGAAAAACGAGATGTTTAAATTAAGACATTTGTCCTTTATATACACTATATACACAGCTAAGTAAAACAAAATGCACAGACATACAGAACGATGGTTAATCTTGCCTAACTATAAACTTACTGGTATAAAGCCCTTTGCACTTTCTTCTCCTTCATCCCTGATCCTACACAAATATAGTAACATGTACTGCTGGGACATTTTTTACATCATTGAGTCTTCATCCATTAACATGGAATATATCTCTATTTTTTTTGTGCCTGTTTTATTACTTGCAGCCATATATTTTAGTTTTTAGTATACAGGTTCTTGTACATATTCTGTTAAACTTATTCTTAGGTACTTTATATTTTTCAAGGTTATTTAAATGTTAGTTTATTTCACTTTACAGTTGTTTGTTGACAGTATTTAGAAATGCAATTAATTTTTGTGTATTGATTTTGCATCCTCTTTCCATACTAAATTCACTTATTAATTCTGGTAGTCCCTTTGGAAATTCTTTAGTTTTCTAAATAGACAATCGTGCCATTCTACAAGTCACTGATACTTGGTTTATTTTTTGTTGCTATTGTTCATTGTTCTCTCTCTCTTTTATCTTAGACGGCTTCTATTGCTATGCCTTTAAATTCATTAATATTTTTTAAAATGTAAAATATCCTCTTATTGTCACTGGGTATATTTTCATTTCAGTTATTGTATTTCACTTTCAGAAGTTCCATTTGAGTCTTTTTTATCTATCATTTTGTGATTCTTTGTTAACGTCTCCTCTATCTTTTTAGAAATATGAAATGTATTTGCAGTAGATATTTTAATATCCTTATTTGCTAATATCATCATCTGTGTCATTTCTTAGTGTGTTTCCATTGATTGAATTTTCTCCTGGTAATGGATCACATTTTCCTGCTTCTTTACATGCCTGGTAATGTATTTTTGAAACCTGGACATCTTCAATTTTACAATGTTGGGTGCTGGATTTTAGCATATTTCTTCAAAGATCATTTGGCCTTGTTTTGGGATGCAGTTAAATTACTTAAAATAAATTTGATCCTTTGATTTTAAATTTATTTATGGAAGGTTCAAAGTAGCACTTATTCTAGATCTAAATTAGCCCACTACCAAGATTAATGAGGACGTTACCTGAAGTCCAATATATTATTTTGTCTATTCTCTCTGGAAGGAATACAAACTACTATAAGCCCTGTGTGTGCTTCAGGAATTTTTTTACCTATGCCTTTGTAATGGTTATTTCCTAGTCATCAGGTACTTTCCTGCACCCATTTGTGAATTAGCACAGATAGACTCAAAAAACCCCTCTAGAGAGTCCTAGAGTTTTCATGTGTCATTCCTTCTTGTAGGGTATTTTTTAATGAATCTTAACCAGCTTCACCTCCCTGAACCCCGGCCTCCTCAATGGAGTTATACCATAGGTTTGTATTTGAGCTCTGGCACTGCACATTGGGAATTCTCTCCACACAACAAGCTGAGGAAATCATATGGCTCACCTAATTTATTTTCCTTCTCTCAGAGATCACTCTTTTGTGCTGTCTTTGTTCAAGGTTTGAAAACCATTGTTTAATATATGTTGAACTATTTTCTAGTTGTTTAAGGTGGAAGGGTAAACCTGGTCCCTGTTACTTTTTTCATGGCTGGAGTATGAATCAATGCTGACCTACTAAATGAAGAATTCTATTTTGAATAAAAACAAAGAATGGACTAAGTAACCCAGTCTTAATCTATCAGTTAACTATGCCTCTCATAAGTTTGGATAGTAAATTCATAAACAAAGAAAAGTGTCTTACAAAATGTAAGCAACATGATGGTAAACTTTATATATCTATGATGGTGTTCTTGTCATGTTTTTACTTTTACAAACTTTATAAAGATGCATTATTTCATTGAGACCAAAAATGGACCAGAAATTTTGTTAATGAAAGTGTCAAAATTCTTCATAAATTTGAATCTTATACCTGGTTCTTTACAAGTATTAAAACACCTAGATTACCCTCAAGAAAACATGTCTATAACCAATTATAGAGAATATAGGCATTTGCCTGAAATTTTCAGGCTATAATTGTTTTCATCCAAAAATTCTTAAGGAAAATATTTATGTTGTTTAAATTATCCAGATATTTGCCCATGTTTTCTTTAATGTATGAAGCTGAATAATTACTGGAAGAATATAAGAAAGTGAGAAATCTCATGCATGAGAAATAATAAAATCTGAGGAGTATTCTATGTTGAGCTCTTGATTACAAATTTTATACATTTTCCCATTAGATTAGAACTGATAAAATGCAATATTATTTATTCTAAGGAATATGTCTTGCAAGTTTATTTGTATTATCTTTGAACTCTTACCCTTATAGTGACATAATGTCTTCTACCTTTTAGTTCCATTAAGAATCAAAATAGTAAGCAATAGACTGATAACATTTATCACGATTAATGTCTACAACTTATTAAATAACATAGGTCATGCCATTTGCTACTCTGGGACAATGAATAATTTTCTCTTGGTTTCCATTGAATATAAAAATGATTTGGGTGTAGGGAAGGGTCAGCATTTATATTTCTCTATGCTAATTTTTGGTACTCTGGAATAGAGTTTTTTTCTGGGGTTTTGGAAATCATTAACAATAAAAAAATAACTTACTCATTTAAATTCCATGTAACTCTACTTAATATAACATTTAATCCACTGACATTTAGAATCTATAACATCAATATTAATTATAAGGTCATGCATGTCAGAAGTATATTATTATTGGAAATAGGCCATCACCTAGAGGCTACTATACGGTAATAATTTTCTGTCCCAATATGTGCCAATTATGAAGGCTATGGACATGATGTACACTTTTTATAGATAAAATGCCGATTTTCTATACCTGTTAAAATGCATTATATAAATATCTCTTTTTTTATTAAAGTTTATTGGGGGTTACAATGGTTAGTAAAGTTACATAGGTTTCAAGTGTACAATTCTGTAATACATCGTCTATATATCACCACCCAGAGTCAGTTCTCCTTCAATCACCATATATTTGATCCCATTTACCCTCATCTACCAATATAACCAATCAGGTGAGTTGAATGACCTTTTGACATCTTTTATGTGCTCCACATCTGATGGCACGATAGCTGAATATGGAAGCACTGATCATTTGTCCCTATTGGATCAGCTGCTATTCTCTTTATGGGCAAAATCTTCGACTGATATTGGCAGTATTCACATAGCACCTTCTATCAAGATTTAAACAAATCCCTCAAAATCTATTCCCAGAATCCATCAGTACCCACAAAATAAAGAAGCCCCCCCAATACCCTTCAAGGTATAAAGCCCATAATGGAAGATTATAAGACTTAAGTCCTTAAAATCCCTTACACTAGTCTCTGTAATACACCGATTTTGCCTGTGAGAAAACCTCATTACTGAGGGTGTAGGTTTGTTCAGGACTGCCAAGCAATAAACAACATTGTTATTTCTCAAGACCTTGTTGTTCCTAATCCTCAAACTCTACTAACATCCATCGTAACTGAAAGTCAATTATTGATTGTAATTGATTTACACAGTGCATTCTTTAATATTATAGTTGATGACCCTAGCAAATACCTTGTTTGCCTTTACTTGGGAAGGAAAACAATTCGCTTGGACAGTAGTGCTTCAGGGTTTTTCTTAAATCTCACAAATCTTAAAGGCTGATCTGAATGATATAAAGTCTCTAGGGATTTACTTTGTTGCAACATGTGAATGACTTATTTCTTTGTTCTTCCTCTCAAGTCTCCTCAGAGGAACACAGCATTTATTTATTAAAGCTTTTAGCCTTTAATGGACACAAGGTTGCCAAGAAAAAAATAGTTTGCCAAAACTCAGGTTCAATGTTAAGGACATCCAATATCAGAACAAGGGCTGCACCTAAACTCAGATAGTTCTGTTTCCTCAAATCCAAAACTAAGCATCAACTGTGAGGTTTCTTTGGGCTAGTTTGGTTATTGCAGAAATTGGATCCCAAATCTGTCCCTTATGGCCAGACTTCTGTATGTTTTATTAAAGAATAACTTCAACCCAATTTTATGGGAAGAACAGTATGACATAGCCTTTAAAGCCTTAAAGAGGAGTTTAATGAACCCACCTTCCAGTGATCAGATTCTCTCTTTTTTTTCCTTTTTGCATCTGAAAAGGAAGGGAATGCCCTTAACATACTTATTCAAAAACATGGGGACCATCATTGACTCATAGGGTGTGATAGCCACAGACTGAACCCTGCATCATGGGAATATCCCCCTTGCCTTAAAGCCATTACTACTTATTACTGCCTTTTTGGTTAAGACCACTAAGGAAATTTTTGTGGGATCCCCTTTGACCATCTTTTACCTCATGCAGTAGAAATCCTCCTGAATTCTCATCACACTCAACATTTTTCAGTCACCTTACGAAATCTTTTTGTTAACTGCACCTCACATAATTCTTTCACATTTTAATTAACTTAACCCTTCTACTCTTCTCCCCCTCATTACCCATAAAGCCCCTTCACAACTGCTTAACATTGACAGATGATATCCTGAACTCTCGTGATGGTCTACAGAAAACTTCTCTGTGTAACACCTACTTCTCATGGTTCATTGATGGCTTTTATTTAAAAGGTGACAATGGCTTATAATGTGCTGCATGAGCAATATCAACAACCTTTAATGTAACTGAAGCAGCACCTTTGCCTTTGGCTACTATGGCCCAACAAGCCAAATTATATGTGCTCACATAGGCCTGCACCTAGCCAAGGGCAAAACTTCCAACTCTTCTATTGATTGTAGATAAACTTTCAGAGTAGCTCATGATTTTGGAATGCTGTGGAAATAATATGGTTTCAATAATTTCAGCAGAAATAAAATTAAAAATGGCCAGCATACTCAGGAATTATTGGATGCTATACTTTTACCTGCTGTTTTAGATCCTAGGGCATTCTAAGCTTGACTTTTTGGAAGCTAAGGGAAATCACCTAGCTGACAATTCTTCAAGGAATGCTGCCCTTAAAGGGACCAACAGCAGTCAAATATTTGTTATGGTCAAAAGGGATATTTTCCCAAATGATAACTTAGAAAACTGGCTACAAAAGCCTAACAATTGGCCTCAGAAAAGGAAAAACAAGAATGGAAATTGAATAATTGTGCGTTCAGTAGAAAGAGAAAGCTTTGGTTGGGCCAGATAACAATGCACTCTTACTGGAGACTTTGAAATTTCTATTCCTAACTACTGTACATGCATTAAATCATTGGTCGACTGACAAAATGATAGCACTCATGGATCAGTATTGGTGGGGAAATATTAATAAGGCCTACTACACTTGTCCAAAGTACAGTCAAGAGAAACCTATTTGCAATGCTCCCGGACATTTTAAATTACCTAATGAACCATTCGAGGTTCGGCAAATGGATTTCTTACAGTGCCCCCCATCTCATGGATATAAATGTTTTGGTCACGGTCTATTTGTTTTCGCACTGGATGGAAGTTTTTCCTTGTAAACAGGCTACTGAATCTTTTGTGCTAAAGCCCTTTTGGAAAAGATTATCCCTACCTAGGGAAGCCCTCTCAAACTCCATAGTGATCAGGAAACCCATTTTAACCCAGTCAGGTGCTTCGACAAGTCTGTGCTGTTTGGTCCATTTCACAACACTTTCACTGCAGTTACCACCCTCAATCCTCAGGTTCTGTTGGACACACTAATGGCATCATTAAGACTCAGTAAAAAAAAAATTGTAGAGACCCTCTAAATACCTTCATCAAAAAATTGCCATTGGTCCTTCTAAATCTCATATATACCCCTTTGAAACGCATAAACACTCACCCCATGAGAAAGTCACAGGGCATCCAATGCACCTGGCCTCTGCTTCTTTTGACCTAGAAGATTAAAAGAAATATACTTCAATATAGTTAAGGCCTAATTGCTTGTATCAAAATTAACCATGTTCTGGTACAGAAATCTTTTTGCAGTGCACTACAGAGAGATGAAGACCTTAATCAACACAATTTGCAACCTGAAAAATTTGTTTATTGGAAAAGACACTTCTAGAAAGACTCTTCAACCTCTCTGGAAAGTCCCCTATTGGGTACTGCAAATTAATCCTTGTGCTACCAAACTTCATGGAATAGACTTCTGGATTCATGTAACACATCCAAAGAAAGTACATAACCCTGATTAGACCTGAACAGCATCTGGTGACTTGAAACTGAAGATTTCCTGAAATTGAAATAGACAACACCTGATGAGATAGTTTTCCCAAGGTATTCATACAAGGCCAGTTAGAAGGTTTAAACCTCACAGAAGTCCCTTTTTAATTTATTATAGATTATTAACTGATTCTGGATTTTCATCCAATTCATAAGTCTCTTAATATGTAACTTACAGGCTGTATTATTTTTTGTTATTATTATTATTAGTTTCAGGTGTACAAAGCAATGTAATAGTTATACATTTCACTCCTCACAAATAACCCCTCTTCCCCAATCTACTGCCCCTCTGACATCATATATATCTATTACAATTCCATTGACTCAATTCCCTATACTATACTCCATATCCTGTGACATATATATATATATATATATATATATATATAAAATTATAGTTGATATGCAATATTATTTAGCTTTAGCTTCAGGTGTACAGTGCAGTGATCAAGCATCTACACCATCCATGAAGTGGTCTCCCTCAGAAGACATGTCAGGCTGCATTATTGATAAAACATTTTGTTTCAGTTTCTTTTGAGGTAACAATACTGTTTTATTTTTGCATTGTGTCTTCCCGAAGAAGTTGTTTAATTCTTTCAGTTCTGAGTGTACTTGTGTTGTATTCACTGTTTTAAGATACAGGTTTTAGATGAGAAATGCTTGAGAGATCTTCCTACTCCTCCTTGTTACTCAAATGTGACCACAATAGGTTTCCAATCTCTGCACTTTCCCTCTGACATGGCACATGACATCCAGGAAAGGTTAATGCTGGCATCGAGGGACAAAAGACCACAGTATCTGGAAAAACCTGACTTTTAATCAGTAATGGTTTGATAGAAAGATCTTGAACAAAAGGGAGAAATGTGAGAAATAATAAACAGAAACTTCATTTGAAGTGGAGTCAGGAGGAGAGGGTCCAAGATGGCAGATTAGTTAAACACTATGACTATTGCCTCCCAGGATCACACCAAAATTACAAATACATTATAGGTCAACCTCAAGAATCATCTGGAGACTAGCTGAACAGAAACCCTATCACTAAGGATAGAAGGAAGAGGCCACATGAAGACTAGTGGGAGGAGCAGAGAGGAGAAACAGGCTAACTCCAAACCCACAGATAATGGTTAAACACCAGGAAGGACACCTCGGTGGAGGATGACCCCCAGAAGAGGGAGGGGTCCTAGCACCACACTGGGCTCCTTAACCTAAGGGTCCTATGCCAGGAAGAGAAGTTCCCATAACAC
>NW_017732150.1:321135-324465 GCF_001890085.2 Hipposideros armiger
ATCTCATCAATATTAAAATGAAACTGTTGAATTAAACAACATTATTTGAAGTCCTGCTGTATTTTATAGATGATACAACTGAGGCTCAATGACCTGAAGGACCATGCCTAGTCATAGATTTAAGTAGATAATGGGGCTGAGATTCAAACACAGACCATCTAGTCTAACTCCAGAGCCTAAGTGGTTCAACCAATCTTATGACTGGAGAGTGCTTGATAAGAAGCGCTCCCACTTGCATGCTCCTAGGTCTTTAATCATTTTCTAGTCTAAAATTATCTTCTCTTTGTTCTTATCCTTGAAATTTCTTTCACACATCAAGTCTCAGTTCAAATGTTGTTATCTTCTTCACACAGTCATCCCTGTTCCTCCAAATTGGACTTGAATTCCTTCTCCATCATCCAGTAGAAATCTGTTTGATTCGTTCTTATTATAATCATATCATGCATTTCATTACTATATCTGTCTCCTTCACTAGATGGTAAATACCTTGGATAGGAACCATTTCTCATTCATTTTAGCAACCTGTTGTGTTGCAACTTTTTCTGGAGCTTCCCAGGTGTAATCTGAAGTAGGCCCCTATTGCTTGTAGGGCAGGAAGAAACTGGAAAAAAGAAAAAGCAGACCATGCCAGATTAGCAGGTATCAGGTTTAATAAACAAGGGAACTTACTTATTATGCAAGATGTCTGCACCCACCCACTAAAATCTTAAAAGTTTGTGTAGAGTCCTTAACTGGGGTCAGTCATGTACACATAAAGCCCTAACCAGATTCAGTCATGCACACAGTCTAGATAATCTCAAGACCACATTACTAGCTCAAGACTGTATCATTGGAGCAGCTTCTGGGAGCAGCAAAGGCAAGTGGAATGCACATTCCAAAGACGGGAGGGAGAAGGAAGCTTCCCGCTACCAGGATCCAGCTCATGGTTAAAACCGGTGGTCATGTCTCGCTGATGACCTTCCCCAACAAACCTCAATGCCCAACAGTTATTGGCACATCTTAGATATTCAGTACAGGTTTCAGTGATGTATCAAGAACAAGGCCAAAGGAAAAATATAAATTTTAACTGACATAAGCCCTTCTACCTTCTGTATTGTTTTTAAATGAGTTTACTTGTTGAAGAGACTAGAAAAAGAATCTCTCATTTTATATGTTGTTATCACTATCTCTACCAGCTCAAATTCCAGGCCTTCCTATNCCAGGGACTGCTGTAAGAACTGAATCTGCATTAACTTTGTAAAAACCATCAGCCAAATTTCGTGACTACCTGGCACTCTGCTCTGCCCAGCTAGTACTGCATCACCGAGGGTACATTCCACACCAGGTAAACCAACCCAGTCTGCACACTGAGGAGGCTCATTGGCTCAATGGCTGAGCCTTAAGGGCAGGTGGCAAGTGGCAATAGGCCTAGTGGCCTTCGACCTCTTGCCAAGCTGCCTTAGGCCCACTACTGGTGCCGGTTGGCCTCAGTTCACAGCGAGGTCACCTCCACATGCCTCCAGGTCCAGCACAGGCAGCAACCAACCACATATAGCTTTGTGGCTCTTACCTGGCAGCTACGGGCCGGTAACAGGCAAGCCTGAAATTGGCCTGAACAGAGGCACCTCCCAACAGACACCAGAACAACACACCCAGGGGTCAGCTTCAGATCACGACAGAACACTGCCTGGTTAGCCCCACAAGCAGCACACCCAAAGAGGGGTCTCAAAAGGCACACGAGCCCATAGGGGCAAATTCCCTATGATGGGTCAGCGCCCACACAGCAGCTCATATACTGTGGGTAAAGCCAATCCTCACAGCCAGTCAGCCTGGAATTCAATCACACCCACTGATGTACCAAAAGCAATCAAGGCTCAACTGCAACAGGAGAACACACACAACACACAAAGGACACTCCTGGAACACATACAAAAGAGATCAGGGAGAATGTGCCATTGGACCATTATGTATAGTATAGGACACATACTATACATAAGGACATCCAGCAAAGACTAAGAGACACAGGAGATCTACCTAATACATACAAGCAAAACACAGAGAGGCAGCCAGAATGAGGAAACAAAGAAACATGTCTCAAATACAAGAATAGGACAGACCTCAAGAAATAGAAGTAAATGAAATGGAGGTAACCCACATACCAGAGACAGGGTTTAAAACACTGGTTATAAGAATGCTTAAGCAAGCATAAAGAAGGACATAGAAATCATAAAAAAGAATCAGTCAGAAACAAAAAAAAACAGAATAACTAAAATGAAGAATACACAAGAAGGAATCAACAGCAGATTAGATGAAGCAGAAAATCAAATCAGTGATTTAAAAGACAAGGTAGCAGAAAAACCCCAATTGGAAAAACAACAAAAACAATAACAACAAAGAATTTTAAAAAAATAAAGATAATTTAAGAGACCTGTGAGACAATATCAATCATAACAACATTTGCATCATAGGAGTACCAGAAGGAAAAAAGAGGAAGCAAGGGATTGAGAACATATTTGAAGAAATAATGACTGAAAACTTCCCTAACTTGGCAACGGAAATAGACATACAAGCTCAGGAAGTGCAGAGAATCCCAAGCAACATGAACCCAAACAGGCCCACACCAAGACACATCATAAGTAAAATGGCAAATGTTAAAGATAATGAGAAAATCCTAAAAGCAGCAAAAGAAAGACAGCTACTTACTTACAAGGGAGCTCCCATAAGACTATCTGCTGATTTCTCAACAGAAACTTTGCAGACCAGAAGGGAGTCCAGGAAATATTTAAAATAATGAAAAACAAGGGCCTACAACCAAGACTACTCTACCCAGCAAGGCTATCATTTAAATTTGAGGTAGCAACAAAGAGCTTCCTAGACAAAAAAATCTAAATGGATTCATTGCCATCATACCAGTATTACAAGAAATGTTAAAAAGAACTTCTTTAAGCAGAAGAAAGGAGAAAAAACAAACAAACAAACATAAAAATATGATAAGACACTGGCAATAACTATGTACCTATCAATAATTACTTTAAATATAAATGGATTAAATACTCCAATCAAAAGACATAGAGTAGTTGAATGGATAAGAAAACAAGACCCATGCTTATGCTGACTACAAGAGACATACCTCAGATCGAAAGACACATACAGACTGAAAGCAAAGGGAAGGAAAGATATTTTGCACAAATGGAAATGAGAAAAAAGCTGGAGTAGCAATACTTATATCAGAAAAAAATGAGACTTTAAAACAAAGACTATAATAAAAGACAAAGAAGGACATTACATAATGATAAAGGGATCAATCCAACAAGAGGACATCACCCTACTAAATATTTATGCACTCAACAT
>NW_017732150.1:328465-329618 GCF_001890085.2 Hipposideros armiger
TTTGGTGACTAAATATTACCATTCACAGAATATGCACTAGCAGCCTGCCTTGTTCTCTACTGCCATTTTCTTGCAATTTTAGCACAATAGTTGCCTTATAAACTGCTTCAAAGCTAAAAAATAACAATAATAATATCAATAACTATTTTGATGGAAATATTGTCCGTTTCAGGGATGATGATAGCATTGCTCTTAGCGGGGAGGACAGTCAGTTTGGGAAAACGTTTTAATAAACCAATTTGGTTATAAAGTTATAGCACGTGAAACACAACTACGGTAGAGTATAAGTGAAACAAAAAGAATTAATAGATCTTAGAAATAGTGAGTTTCATCAGAAACAACATAGCTTAGACTCTACAAGGGAAGTCAACCAGTGGAAAATTCTCACTTGTAAGAGTATCAGAAATATTAAGTCCAGCACTGATCTATAATATTTTTTAAACTTTTCTTTTTTATTAAATTCATTGGGGTAACATTGGTTAATAACATTATATAAATTTCAGGTGTACAATTTTTTAAACTTTAAGTTATAACATACACAGTAAAGTGCACAAATCCTAAATGTATAGTTCAATTTATTCTAATAAATTTAACATATTCATGTAGTCAAAACCTAGATGAAGATACAGGACATTAACAATATTCATGCCCTCACAAGTGAATTTATATAAATGGAATCATTCACATATATACTTTTATGACTGCCTTCTTTAGTTCAACATTGTTTCTTATGCAAGTTATGCAAGTTGTGTGTAGCAATGATTTGTTCACTTTCATTGCCATATAGTATTTCATTGTTTTAATATAACACAATGCATTTGTCCATTCTACTGTTAACATTTGGGTTGTACGCAGATTTGAAAACTGGCCACAGTATTTTTGAAGTCCTCTCTTCAAGAAGTGCCATTGTTCACCCTACAACTTAAATCAGGGTTGGAAGTGACATTGTGTGATTTCTAAGCCTAGGCTGTAAAAGGTCTTGCAGTTTTTAATCCTGAACTCTTAGAATCTTGTGACTGCTAAGAAGCCCTGGAGAGATTATTGGGTTATTAATTTCACATGGTTTTCCCCCTTAGTCGCCCTGTTCAATAACCAGTCAACTCTCAGACCTGTGAGTGAGATCAATTGTTATGGGCTGAATGTTTGTTTCTCC
>NW_017732150.1:332088-333419 GCF_001890085.2 Hipposideros armiger
TATTATATTAATACTGAAATAATAGGTGAAGACAATTTTTAGCTGAATCTTAAAAGAGATGAATATCCCAGCAATCAAAAAATCAAAAGAAGGAAGGAAGGAAGGAAGGAAGGAAGGAAGGAAGGAAGGAAGGAAGGAAGAAAGAAAGAAAGAAAGAAATAAAGAAAGAAAGAAAGAAAGAAAGCTTTACCTATAAAGAAGCAAGGATAAGCATTACACTGGGCATCTCTTTAGAAATCATGCAAGCAGAAAGTAAGTGGGGTAAAATATTTAAAATATTAAAAAGAATCACCAACCTAGAATTCTGTATTCTATAAACGTATCCTTCAAAACTGAAGGAAAAATAAGAATTTTCAAGCAAAAATAGAGGGAATTTATCCCCAGTAGGTCTGCCTTGTAAGCAATGTTAAAAGAACTTATTCAGAGAGAAAGAAAATTATATTGGTCAGAAACTCATATCTACATAAATGAAGAAAGAGCATTAGAGAAGGGGTAAATGAAGGCAAGATAAAAACTTTTATTTCTCTTGCTCTTAATTGGGCTATCATATAATAGTTTGTTTAAAAGAATAGTTTCTTTAAAATAATACCACTAAATGTATTCAATGATAGCTTATGAATAAATGAATTGAATGACAGAAACATTATAATGGATAGGAGGAAGAAATTGAGAATATTTTGTTATAAGATACTTGTACTATCTATGTATTGGTACAATGTTACTTGAAAGCAGACTTGTATTAGTTGTAAATGTACATTACAAACGCAAAATAAACCACTAAAAGAAGTAAAAAAAAATTACGTGTAATTAATATACTAAAAGAGAAGAAAAAACAGAATTATATAATACGCTCAATTAAAACCACAATAGGCAGAAAAAGAGTAGAAGACCAAAAAATGAAACAAAGAACAAGGGTGACAAATAAAAGAATAGTAACAAGTATAGTAAATATTAATCCAATTATATTGATAATAAATTTAAATATAAATGGTTTATATAAATTAATTAAAAGCTACAGACTGTCAGAGTGGCTCAAGAAACAGGGCTCAACTATATGTTGCCTGCAAAAAACACACTGTAAATATAAACATACATTTAGATTAACAATAAAGGGATGAAGAAAGAACTACCATGCTAGCACTAATCAAAAAGAACCTGTCGTAGCTATATTAATTTCAGACAGAGCAGACTTCAGAGCAAGGAAAATTATCAGATAGAGTGGGATATTACACAATGATAAAGGAGTCAATTCTCCAAGAAGACATTACAATCATTAATATGTGTGTGCCTAACAACAGATTGTCAAAATATGTAAGACAGAAACTGATAAA
>NW_017732150.1:336634-339317 GCF_001890085.2 Hipposideros armiger
GGTGAATCTTACTGATTGATTTGCAAATATTAAAACCATGTTTGCATGGTAGGAATTGCTGAATTCAGTTTGCTATTATTTTGTTGAGAATATTTTCTCGATATTCATCTGGGATATTGTCCTGTAATTTTATTTTATTTTGTAACGTCTTTGTCTGGTTTTAGTGTCAGGATAATGCCAGCATTGTAGAATGAGTCTGGAAACTTTCCCTCCTCTTCAATTTTCACAGTGGTTTGAGAAGGATCAGTATTAATGCTTTTTTGAATGTGTGGTAAGATTCATCTGTGGAGTTGTCTGGTCTAGGGTATTTATTTGTTGGGATGTTTTTGATTGCTGATTCAATTTTATTAGTAGTAATTCGTCTGTTCAGATATTCTTTTTCTTTCTGATTTAGTCTTAGAAAATTCTATATTTCTAGGAATTTATTAATTTCTTCTATCTCCTCCTCCTCCTCCTCCTCCTCCTCCTCTTTTCTTGGACTCCTATGTTGTGAGTGTTGGTATGCTTAATGTTGTCCCAGTGGTCTCTTAAAATATCCTTACTTTTTAGTTTTTTTTTTTGTTTTTTTTTTACTGTTCCAATTTGGTGATTTCTGCTACCTGGTCTTCCAGATCACTGATTCATTTTTTTGCACTATCTAATCTGCTATTGATTTCATCTAGTGTATTTTTTTTCATTTCAGTTATCGTATTCTTCAATCAATGTTTATTTTGATTTTTTTCTGTCTTTTTGTTGAAGTTCTCACTGAGTTCATCTGTTTTTCTCCTGGGTTCATTGAGCATTTTTATAACCATTGTTTTGTAGATATGTATTTATCTATTGAATTGCTTGTCTCCATTTTGTTTAGTCTTTTTTGTGGAGTTTTGTCATGTTCATTCATTTGGGATGTATCTCTATATCTCCTCATTTTGACTGTCTCTGTGTTTGTCTATATGTATTAGGTAGTCCACTATATCTCCCAGTCTTTGAAAAATTGCCTTACATAGAAGGTGCTTTGTCAGGTCCACTGGCACTGGCCTCCCTAGTCACCAAATCCAAGTGTTCCAGTGGTTTACCCGAGGTAGGTGGCATGTGTCCTCCTGTTGTATTTGGGCCATGGTTGCTGCAGGTATATCAGTGAGTGGAGTTTATCCTCAGGCTGGCTGGCTGTGAGGACTGACCATGACTACAACAGAGGAACTTTTGTGCAGGAACTGGCCCCATGAAGTAAGAGTTGCTTTAGCATGGTTCTGGTGCTAGACATAGTTTCCCACTGGGTATGTCAGCCTTAGAGCTGCTAGGGTGAGGCTCTGGTGCAGTCCAAGGCTGGCCTCCAGGTTTGTCAGGTCTGATGTGTCTTTGGAGGGGCTAAAGTGTGGATTGGTGCTGGCCACCACTTGTGCCATGCTTGGGACCACTTGGTAAGAATTACAGTGCAAGCTGCAGTTGGTCACTGCTTGTGCTGGGTTTTGAGGCACTCGGGAGAGGCTACAATGAGTTTTGAGGCTGATTGCCTCTTGTGCCAGGTTTGGGGCCACTTGGTGGGAACTACGATGCAAGCTGCATGTCACTCAATGGTCTGGGCTTGAAGGCGCTTGGGAGAGGCTGTGATGTAAGCCAAGTCTGGTCACCACGTTTGCTGGACTTGGGAACAATTAGTAGAAGCTAGAATGTGAGTTGAAGCCATAATCCACTTGTGCAGAGTTTGAGCATGTTTGGGAGAGACTGTGGTATGTGCAAGGCCTGCTGCCACTTGTGTTTAGAGTCTGGAGCCACTGGAAGAAGTCCTGGCCAGGCGAGCAGGTTGGGTGCCGTGGGGTTTCAAGGAGATGCTGGGGCAGGGTAAACAGTTTTAGGCAGGTTAATGGAGAACTACAGATTTTGTGCTCAACTGTACCAGGCTAGCTAGGTGGGAGGTGAGTTCAACAAAAGGAACAATGGCGCTTGCCAGTGTTTTCATCCCCCCAAAGAGTTTCCACTGATTCCTGCCCCTCTAGTCTTTGCCCTAATGTTAGTCAATTCCTCCTCAAATGACCCAGGTGCTTCTTTTTTATTTTATTTATTTATTTAGTTGAGCCATCCTGCCACCTGTTGGCAGCTCAGCAGCAGCTCAGCTCGGGCTGGGAATCGACCCGCTGTTGCTCAGAGCTCAAACTCTTGGGCGAGCTCTTAACCAACTCAGCCACTCAGCCGGCCCTGACCCAGGTGCTTCTTGAACTGCTACCTCTGTGCTGAAGCTTGGAGCATGTGAGTTTGTGCAGTAGCCCTTTAAGAATAGCATCTCTGTCTCCCACTGCCCTTCATCTCTTTCAGACATAATCCCCACTGGTAGTGTTCAAAGCTAGATATGTGGGAACTCCTATTCCCAGCACAGGTGCCTGGGCGATGGTGGAGCTCAAACGCCTAGCTCCTTGGAGGGACCTCTGCAGCTAAGACATCCCTGCCATTTATTAATTGGAACGCTGTGGATGTGGGGCCTGACCAACCACATCTTCCCACCCTACCTACCTGTTTTAACATGGCTTCTTTGTATCATTAATTACAGGAATTCTGTTCAGCTAGTATCAGGTGGTTCTCTAAGAAAGCTGTTCTATATGAAGCTTTAATTGTGATGTGTTTGTGGAAGGGGGTAAGTACAGTAATTACTTACTTCATCATTTTAACTCTATCTCCTCTGTATATCATTGTTGAATCAGTGTTGCTG
>NW_017732150.1:340372-345850 GCF_001890085.2 Hipposideros armiger
AAAAGCAGATTCTTTTTTTCTTTCCAACCCTCTTCAATACATATGCACCACAGATACATGCACATAATTCGAACTTTTCTCTTGCAATTTGAGTAAATCACTGCTGAAAACTTCTTTGATGTCAGTTTTCGCATGTCTATTTTGGTCAATTTTGGTTCAAAGAAGTCCAAAACAGTATCAGGAATCTTCCAGTATCTGGAATATCTCAACAGTAAATCCACATGGCTATTGATGACATAAAAAAAATCCATTCATTGTGAAAATATTATGTGGGCTTTAAAATTTATTGGTGACACCCATTTCTTGTCCCATTAATCAGTTATCCTATCTGTAGTATTACTATTCATTCAGGTGATATGGCAGAGGATGACTGTTAAAAAAAGTAACTCATTAAAATTCAGGTTATAGAGAAGATAGCAACTGATGTATGAAGAAGGTCTTTTTAATTATTCATCTTATCTTAATGTATTATTGCAAGTTAATAAAATAATTACATTGTATTGAGATAAAAGTAAACTCTAAAATTACTTCTCATTTATCTTTTCAGCTTGGAGTTACTCATATTTGTAATCAAGTGGTGTCTTAAATATGAAATTTCACATGCAAAGATAATACACACTAGGATAGTGATACATGTTTGTGTATAATCGGAATTATTAGCTATTCTTATCCATTTTCATGTTACCATTTTATGAATGACAAAACTGAGGTTAAGAACATCAAAGTATATTATTCCAAATAACATTCTTAGTTTTATTATGTAATCTTTATCATCATCAACAATATGTGTGTAATCATCATATGACAGGAATTTTTTCTGCTCTTGCCTGACTAAAGTAATGGCTCTTAAACTGAGAGTTCAAATTAAGAAAACTCCCAGATGCATCAACTTCAAATGTTATTTACTTTTCTATGTTGTATATCTACATGCAACAGAACTTGGGTGCAAACAGTTTGCTGTGTGGGTGGAAGACATACTAAAATTGAACAGAGGTTTTGTTATTGATACAGAACAAGAGGTAGAACATAGCAGATTAGGATGATCAATGGAGTCAGAATCTGGAGCTTTTGTGTTTAGCTCCAGCTCTAACCCTAGCTATGTGGTTGTTTTTGTTTTGCTTTTTTGTCTTGTTTTATTTTATTTTTCTTCCTAGGTGCTTAATTTTCTCATCTGAAAGTGATTTGATTTGGACCCAATGATTTCAGAATAAGGTGATTTCCACTAGTACTATTTAATGAGAATAAACTGGCCTTGTGAATAATATTAAAGTTAAGGCAGTATGTTCTTCTAAAATAAGCTACTTGAACATTTTAATTATAAAACATGCATAGCTGAATCCTTTAGGTAGTGCTCTCTGAAAATTTTGGCCTTCTGGGACAGGATTCACATTAAATAAGTAAGAGATTTGTTTGCAGAATTTCCCAGAAATTCAAAAAATTGAGGAAGCAAGTGAAAAAAAGCAGGAAGAAAGTCAAGGTCCTAAAATAATTTGAACCTGAAGGCAAAGTTGTGAGATAGGATATCAAATTCAATCACCAAGGGAGTAAGGAATGTGAGCTAAAAAGATCCAGAACTGAAGCAATGGAGACAACTGAGTGTTCATTTTCCTAAGTAAATGAAGGGTGCTATGGTAGGTTGGAAGAATCTGTGCATTCTAAGAGTCAGTCATAAGGCTTTCTGGGGAGCATTCTCAACTACAAGCTGCAAACCCTTGCTTTGCTTTCATTATGTGATACTTTTTAAATAGCCTGCCCATATAGTGATGAGTCGTGGAATACGCATGTCTAAGCCGATGCTCACTATGATAATAAAAAAGCAAGATGCCACTAAGTTAAGCATTTCTCAAGAAAATATTTTCAGTGGTCAATAGAATTATACTGTCTAATATTCTCCCAATTACCCAAAGCTGGATGTTAACAATTCTTGGGATTCTAGTAGCTTCTACTTATGAAGCATACATCGTCTTTAGGAAACTGTGTTTTGTTTTTTTGTTTGTTTTGCTTTTTTGTTTTCTTTTTCTGCAGACTCATGTGATGTTTCATATTGAAAACATACTCATTTTTCAATTTATCTTCAAAATAGGCCATTGGAAAAGTAAGGAAAGATGTTTGGCTTGAGTAGATAAGAGATGTTTTTATGCTGAATTATTTACTTTATGCTATTATTTCCATGTCTTGATATAGCCTTTAGAAAAATACACGATTCTCTATTTTTAAAAAGTTTTAATTCTCTAAGATGAATTGAAATATGATATTATACCAAGATTACTAATAATATATTGTATCTGTTAAATTACTGAACTATGGAGAAATTGAAGAGTTATAAGAGAAAACATTTAGGGGGCAATGCTCCTAAAACAAAGGTTTTTTCTGGCTGCAGATTACAAAAAAACTCATTTTACTAAATAATACCCTCACCAATACAAAGTGAATTAGTGTTCAAGACTCCAATAAGGATAATTTTGTCAAGGTCATTAGATGCTCAATAGTGTTTGGCAAGAGCTGTAAAAGAATAGCACCTGGCTGCTCTCATAATGGTTTATGTATCAGGAAATGGGAAATGGTGTGCAGATTGGTTCCCAATTATTTTAGAAGATTAGTTACAGCATTTGCAGATGCTTTGGAGGCATAATACCAGGCAGAGAACAGGTTCAGAATAATCTATTATAAATTCCAGTTTCACAACTGACACAGACCCATCAATTTATGTCTAATTACACTCTTCCATGTGAGATATAAAATACCTCAGGGCTTCTATAATAAAAGCTCATTAAANTCAGGACTAAACAGTATTGCTACTAGCTTCTTTTTTAAAGACTAATACACTGCACTCAACTTCTTAAGCATCTAGGTTAAAAATAGTCTGGCTCTTTTTTCTTACTGGAAACAGAGAGGATTTTTATTCTATTGTATTATATAATACTTCTTGTTAGTGGTACCTTGTCAACCTCTAGTTGGTATTCAAAGGTTTCTCCCACCTCCTCCAACCCTTTCCCACTTCATTCTTATCAAGGAGGAGTTATGATGTGGCTTAGAAGATATACTCAATATAGGTTAACATGTTCAGATGCACAAAGAGAAGAGATTAAAAACTTCTGGAATATAAGAGAAAAGTTCAAACTTCTAGCATCCACGTGTCTTTTTTATGCTTGGATTTTCCCCTGTGAGCACGTACACTTTGCAAAGCCTGGAGCAAATGCTTTTCTGGAATCAGAAATAAAAGTCGTATGATTGAAGGATTCAGGGTTTCTCTTTTTATTAAACAACATATTTTTTAAAAGACATCATTTTATAACTGAAGAATCTGAGACCTAATTGGTCATTTCTCAGATTATCAAGATGCATTTGTTATTATATCAGAGACAATTTCTGTTTAATTTTGGTATACTTTCCTGGTACAAAAAAAGAGGCTGTGAAAAACAGCAACTCTTTTTAAAAGTTACTAAAATGGCAGAGTAATAGTCTATTGTATATATGCACCACCATTTCTTTATCCTATTATCTATTGATGGGCATTTTGTGGTTTCCATATCCTGGCTATTGTGAATAGTGTTGCAGTAAACATAAGGGTGCATATATCTTTTTGAATTAGTGTTTTGAATTTCTTTGGATAAATACCCAAGAAAAGAATTGCTGGGTCATCAGGTAGTTCTATTTTTATTTTTTTGAGGAACCTCCATACTGTTTTCCATAGTGGCTGCACCAATTTGCAATCTGAAATTTTACCATTTGCAACATTATGGATGGACCTAGAGGTTATTGCTCTAAGTGAAATAAGTCAGACTGAGAAAGACAAACACCATATTATCTCACTTATATGTGGAATCTAAAGAACAGAATAAATGAACAAACAAAACAGAAATAGACTCATGGATACAGAGAACAAAATGATGGTTGCTAGAAGGGAGGGAAGTTGGGAGGATGGGTGAGAAAAGTGAAGGGATTAGGAAGTACAAATTGGTAGCCACAAAATAATCATGGCAATGTGAAATACAGTATGGGGAATATAGTCAATAATATTGTAAAAACTATGTATGGTGTCAGATAAGTACTAGACTTATCAGGGGATCACTTCATAAATTATATAAATGTCTAACTACTATGCTGTACACCTGAAACTAATATAACATAACACTGAATGTCAACTATAATTTTAAAAAAATACATAGTCACAGAATGTAAAGTACAGTACAGGGAATATAGTTAATGGTATTTTAATAGCTATGTATGGTGCCAGATGGTTAGTAGACTTGTTGGGGTTATGACTTTGTGAGGTGTGTAAATGTTTGATTGCTATGTTATTTTGTACACATGAAACTAATAAAAAAATTATTAAAATGAAATTCACATAACATAAAATTGAATAATGAAATTCACATAACATAAAAGTCACCATTTTGACGATATTGACATGTTTAGTGATTTTTATTCCAGTCACTTGTTGTGCAGCCATCCCCAGTGTATAATTCCAGAATATTCCCACTTCCCAAATAGAAATCCCATAACTTCTAATTCCCCCTCTCTCCATTATTGGAAAACACTAATCTACATTCTATCTCTTATAGATATACCTATTCTGGACATTTCATTTGCATGTAATCATACAATATGTAGCCTTTTGTATCTGGCTTCTTTCACTTAGCATGTTTTCAAAATTTAGCCATATTGTAGCATATATCAATACTCCATTCCTTTTGACAGCTGTGAATGTGATGGTTAATTTCATGTGTCAACTTGACTGGCCCTGGGGTGCCCAAATTAAACATTAATTCTTGATGTGTCTGTGAGGTGTTTAAAGAGGAGATTAGCATTTGAATCAGTGGACTCAGTCAAGTTGGTTGCTCTCTCCAGTGTGTGTGGGCATCATCCAATGCATGGAGGGTCTCAAAAGAACAAAGGTGGAGGAAAGAGAAGTTCACTTCCATTTTTCTGTGCTCTATTCTGTTCCATTTATCTATGCCTGTTTTTGTGCCAGTATTGTGCCTGTTTTGATTATTATAGCTTTTTAGTATAGTTTGAAAGCAACAAATATAATACAACCAACTTTGTTCTTTCTCAAGACTGTTTCGATTATTCAGAATCTTTTGTAGTTCCATATAAATTTCAGGATTATTTATTCTAATTTGTCCTAAAAATGCCATTGGCATTTTGATAAGGATTGCATTCAATTGATAGATTGTTTTAGGTGATATGGACCTTTTAATGTAGTTAATTCTTCCTATCCATGAGCACAGTATGTCTTTCCATTCATTTGTATCTACTTAAATTTTTTTCATCAATATCTAATAGTTTTCAGGGTGTAGGTCTTTCTCTCCTTGGTTAAATGTATTCCTAGGTATTTTATACTTTTTGATATAATTGCAAATGGAACTATTTTCTTAATTTCTCTTTCTGATAATCAATTATTCATGTATAAAAATGCAACCAATTTCTGAATATTAATTTTGTATTCTATGATTTTACTGAATTGATTTATTA
>NW_017732150.1:349553-350844 GCF_001890085.2 Hipposideros armiger
TCTGTTCTGTATCTTTCACACATCATCCATTACTTCCCTTACTAGGGTATTCAGCATGCTATAGTGGAACCTTAGCCAGTCAGCCACAAGGTTGAGTATTCTTTATTGCCTATCTTCTTTCTCCCCATGCCAGCCTCATGTTGCCAGATCTTTAATACTGATCTGTCTGGTTCTCCTACCTTAGTTCTAGTCAATCAGCAATCCTTCCTAATATTCTGGCCTACTATTTTAGGACTGGCTGCTCTATCTCATTTAGATTTTTCCCAGATTCTGTTCGCTCAGGCCTAGTCCATTAGTCAGGATCTGGATACATATGAGAAGATGCCCCCTAATGATAATCTTCCTGCCTAGTTTCAATTATCTGGATAGATTTTTCTCTTTTTCTCACTTTTTTGATTAAATACTTTAGTATCAGTCTCTTCTGAAATTAGAATTATGGGGTTTCTTCATGTGTTGTTCCTGGAACATCCAACCAGACATTTTGCCTAAATCAGACTCTTTCCCACTGATCTCCACTTCAAAAATTAAAATTCTACTTATATCCTGACAGCTTTGTTTTTCTGAAGACTCGTTTCACCTTATGTCTAAGTCAGTCTAGGTTTAAATTCATATTTTGAATTAAGTGGTGCCAGTGGAAACTTATTATTTCCAGCTAATTAAAAATGGGAAATTCAGAGTGAACCACTTCCATTTTGACTAGTTTATGCCATCAGTCATAATTAAGGTCATTTGGATGGCAAACAACAGATATAAAGAGTATAGCATTTTTGAGACATTTAATGAAAGTATTTTTTTTTATTTTCAGTAACTCCTGTTTCCTGGTTGTGTTGTTGAACCCACACCTAACAAATCAATAACAGAATATATTTGAGAGCAAAGGAGTCTCTCTTTTTTTGCTTCTGAGTCTCAAAATAGAGGTTTTTAAGAGTACTAAGCAAGAAAAAAATAGAAGTCCTTTTGATTTTTGCAGGAGACAGAATTTGTTAAAGGAATAAATCAAAATTGTATTTCTTCCACAGTTTAGCTTTTATATATCAAGGGCCATGCTTGGTTGACTTAGGTCATATAATTCTTTCTGTTGAACATTGAGTAGGAGAGAAGGAGGATATTATGGAAGGGAGATAACCACTCAGTAAACATTATAAAGATCTTCTGTTGTCAGAAATAAAATTGCTGTAGAAAAGTAGACTACACAGTGGAGGTAGGCTAAAATCTGAAAAACAGACTCAGACTATTAAGGTCCTTTTCCTTACCATCATAACATAGTCATTCATCTGCATATAGATGCCAC
>NW_017732150.1:354839-358014 GCF_001890085.2 Hipposideros armiger
TTGTAGAAGAAAAAACTAAAAGAGAAGTCTAAAAGAATGAGAGTGACAGGGGAAGCAGTGGAGTATGTCAGGGATAGGCCTCACTGAGAAAAAAAAAAGAAAGAATAACGGAGGTAGATACCTGGGGAAAATATTTCCAGGGATAGGCGATAATGTAAACATCTTCACATAGAGCTTGTCTGACATGTTCAAAGAACAAGAAGGCCAACTTGGCTGGAATGAAGTGAATGAAGAATAAAGAAGTAGGAGATGAGGTTAGAGAAGTAATGAGGGTCAAATTTTGTAAGGCCTTGGTAGATCATAAAACAAATTTTTAGTGTTTATTCTGGTTGGATTGAGGAGCCATTGAAGGATTAGAACAGAATAATATCTGATTTATGTTTCAAAATGATCACTTTGGTTATTAGTAGATAAGAAACTCTAGAGAAGCAAAGATGAGAACAGAGGCCAGTTATGAAAGTTATAGCCATAATTCAGGTAAGGAATGGCTAAGGAAGTCATCAGGTTCTGAATATATTGTGACAGCAGATCCACAGGATTTCCTGATGCATTCTATCACAAAAAATAAAGAGAGGAGGTAACAGTAAGACTAATGCTTTTGGCCTGAGTAGCTTGAAGAATGGAGTTGCTACTAACTGAGATGGAGAAAACAATGAGTACATTCAATTATCAGGATTGGTGATAAAGGAGTCAGTTTTGACATGTCTACTAGAAATCCAATTGGCTGGATGAATATTGGAATAAAAGGGTAAAGTAATAGCTTAACGTTTTAATAACTGGGTATATGGTAGTATCATTCACTGAAATGGGGGACCCAGTGGGATAAAGCCAGATTTCAAAGGAATGCATCCAGGAACAAATGGGAAGTAACAAAGGGAGAAAACGTAATTATATTTTCAAAGCAATCCTGAGAAAAAAGAACAAGGACAGAGGAAGTATCACATTCCCTGACTTCAAATAATACTACAAAGAGACAATAATCAAAACAGCATGGTATTGGCAGAAAAACAAACACAGAAAACAAAACTGAGAATCCAGAAATAAACCCACATATATATGGGCAAATAATTTTTGACAAAGTAGCCAAAAGCATATGACGAAGAAATGAAGGCCTTTTCAATAAATAATGATGGGAAAATTGGAAAGCCATGTGCAAAAGAATGAAACTAGACTGCAATCTGTCACCATACACCAAAATTAATTAAAAAATGGATCAAAGACCTAAAAATAAGACATGAAACAATAAATTGCATAGAAGAAACCACAGGTTCTAAACTATAGACCTTGGTCTTAGAAAAGATTTTATGAATTTGACCTCATAGGCAAGAGAATTAAAAGCAAAAATAAATGAAAGGGACTAAATCAAACTAAAAAACCGTCTGCACAGCAAAAGAAACAGTTAACAAAACAAAGAGGCAACCAATCAAATGGGAAAAGATATTTACAAACAACACCTCCAAAAGGGGACTAATATCCAAAATATATAAAGAACTAATGAAACTCAACAACAACAAAAAACAAACAATCCAATTTAAAAAATGGGCAGAGTACCTGAACAGATGTTTCTCCCAAGAAGATATACAAACAGCCAATAGATATATGAAAAAATGCTCAACTTCACTAGCTACTAGGGAAATGCAAATCAAAACCCCAACGAGATGCCACCTCACATCTGTTAGAATGGCTATCATCAACAAGACAAATAATAATAAGTGTTGGAGAGGTTGTGAAGAAAACAAAAAACCCTCATATGATTGTTGATGGGAATACAGATTGGTACAACCAATATGGAAAACAGTATGGAGTTTCCTTTAAAAATTAAGAATAGGGNGAAAACACCATGTACAAATGTCCATTGAAGATTTCTCTGTACACTGAAGACTGTTTCAAAAGAAAGGGGATGATTCAGTTACCTATTGCTGCATATCAAATTACCCTCAAACTTAGTGGCTTAAAGTGACAACTCTCTTTCTTTCTTGTTTAAATCAAAATTTTTTGATTCAGAAACTTTACCAGGGTTCTAAAGGGATGCTTGTCTTGTGATACTACCTGGTATCAACTGTGAGCATGGTATCAACATGTTCAACTGACAACCGAAAGACCCAGGGTTGTCTGACATGTCTAGAATCTTGGTGTTGTCTGTTGACTGGGACACTTCAGTCCTCCCTGCAACCTCGCTCTCTATGTGGTGTTTCATTAGTTATTAGACTAACCTAAACTTCTTCACTTAGCAGCTTGCTTCCAAGAGGGTAAAAATGATAGCTGCCAGACATCTTAAGGTCTAGGCCTGAAAATCACAAAGCATCACTTTTGCCACATATTGAACTAAACAAATCTGGGGACAACTGAGATTCGAGGGTAATAGAAATGGACTGTACCTCCTGATATGAAGACTGGCAAAGTGGTATTGCAAAAAGGTACATGGGATGGAAAGGACTGTTGTGCTCATCTTTAGACACAAGAGAAATATGTTATGTTGCCACTACAATTAGTTTCCCTCATATTATGTAACATGGATAATGACACCCATGTAAATTATCAAGTATGCTTTCTTGAGTTCTCATCAGGCTTGAGTTCACCCATCATTAGATTCCTTGAGACAAATATGGCTCTTGTTCTGGCTGCTTGGTGTCCCATGAGGATCTCCGTGGACAGAAAAAATGTAGGAAAAATGAGAATATATGGTGTTATGGGAGTAGCTTTAGCTATGATGGAAGTTTGTGCCCACAGCAGTAATATCATTGCCATTGGGCTAAGTATCTGAACACTTTGTCTTGATATCAGAGTGGCAACAGCAGCTGAAGCAGCATTTGCACCCTTACTGGGAATTGGCATCAGTGAAATAGTAGTACCTAGTAGCAACAAGATTCAGTGAAATATCAGAGCAGTTCTTGAGAGAAGAAAAACTATAAACACAACTACATAGTAACTAGGAAGACTGTTAGACTTAATGCACAGGTGATACATCTAAGGGACTGTTAGAATTCTGGGAGGAATTTGAGGGAGGCTGAAGTTTTCCAAAAGTACAAACAGATTTATATAAATAGAGGTTTGTAGTGATGATTATCACACTCTTTCACTCCAATGCTTGTGTGGCCTACAAAACATAAGATACACTATAGCAAAGCAATTCATACTATTCCAAAAATATAAAGAAATCTCAACCTAATCAGAA
>NW_017732150.1:361659-365089 GCF_001890085.2 Hipposideros armiger
ACTTAGTAAAACTTATCCAAATGGAGACTCTGAATATGCACCTAAGATGCCTGAATAATTTTTGATAATGAGTTTACTATTAACTAACAGTTAATAACAAATTATAAAGTTATGAAAACATTCTGGTTTAAGAAAAAAGAAGATTCTGCAAATGGGGCTAGTATCAATCTTTGGGAATGAGGTTCACTTCATCTCACTGACATCAATCAAGCTCATAGTAAACCTTTGTCATTCAAGTGCTAATTTTGTGGGAATTTAAAATCATAGAGCACCAAATGCATCACTAAACACCATATAGTGTGGCTGTAATAGTAGGATTTAAGATTCCCCTCCCCCCCTAGCCCTTCAAATCACAGAAAATAGATGGAGGTTATATTATTATTGCATAGATAAAGCCCTTCAACATACTCAGATCGTGCTATATAGGCAATCATTTATTCTGTTTCTGTGAAAGGCTGATCTTCAGGTTAAATAATGAGAAGTGAACATTTGACAATGGATGTAATTGGTGTGGATAACTACTGCATTTTGTATTAGTCACAGTGTCAAGTAGTGATCATTATCTCTATTTCCCATATGAAGACAGTTAGGCTGGGAATTTAGTTTGTTCAACTGAAAATGTAAGGGCAAATATCCAAATCCAGAGTTTCTAAATCCATGTTCATCATTCTTCTCATTATATGATGCTGCTTCTGATTGCATTTAGTCATTATTTATTTATTTATTAAAAGTGTAAAATAATATGTTTATTATTAAAAATTCAAACTTCTTATAGAATTATAAGCCAAAAATAAAAAAAAAACCCAAATCCTCCAACCCACATTTCTACATCCTTGAGGCAATTGGTCAATGTCTTCTTTATCTTTACAGAAGTTTTTCAAACATACAGAGGGTACCAAAAAAATGTATAGACATTTTTAGAAAGGAAAACACTGTATTAAAATTGTAATACTCAATATGTACCTATAACAAAAGACGAATACAAGTCATGAGTATACATTATTTTGGCACCCCGGTATATCGTTTTGTTTTCCTGATACATATATCAGATCTGTATCAGTTTGGATCTTGTAAACAGATGCCAAGCTGATATTATATGTGAAAGAGATTTATTGGGGAAAATGCCTGTGAAGCATGAAGGGAGGGGAGGAAGAATAGGCGAGGGGAGCCTTTAGTCAGAAATGTTGGTCTGACACTTGTGAAATAAGAGAAAGAAGGAGGAAACATTGGGAAGGAAGAGTCTCAAGCAACACAACACAGTTCTGAAAATTTCACGGCTAAACTGATGGTGACTTTCTAAACAAATCTCCCTATAAGAAGTGTGAGTCCCAGGTTAGAAATGGCCCAAATCGAGCAGATTCCCACCCTGTCAGTCATTGCCCTGGAGAATCCCAGGGGAAAGGGAAACCTCAGCATGAGAAAAACAGCAAACCCAAAAGTTTGGCAGCTGGAAGCTGTAGTAGGTCAGCTATGCTCACAATAGCAGGTTGTCTTAAAGGGAGATCTGAGCAGGAGAGCTCTAGGGCCTCCAAAGATCATATAATATATAATGTTTTGCAACTTAGTGTTTTTCCTTAATAATGGTTAACATTAATCAACTTTCTAGTACCCAACTGACATCATACATAGTTATGACATTATTGAGTATATTCCCTAAGCTGTACTTTACATCTTCACGACTGTTTTCATAATTTGTACATCTTAATCCCCTTCCTTTTTCACCCATCCCTCAACCCCCTCTCCCGTGGTAACCATCAAAATGTTCTCTGTATCTATGAGTTTGTTTCTGTTGTTTTGTTCATTTATTTTATTTTTTAGATTCCACACAGAAGTGAAATTATAGATCATACATTTTTCATTTCTGCCTTACAAAACCTAACTAAATTATAGGAAAAAGAATGAATGAAAATGTATTTATTTACAAGGACAATGAGTATGTGAGACAGAGGACAATGGGAAAGAGAACTCATTCAACTTATAGAAGACATGTGATTAAAACAGTGGAAAATTATTTATCAGAGGAAAAACTCAAGTTCCTGTACAGAGTGATGTCGGCAAGGAACATGACAATTTGCCCAGTATCACCCTTCAGAGTCTCAGCCCTTGGAAACATCAGATATATGGAAAGTGGGAGTGGGGTGCAGGCTGAAAATAGATTGGTTGCCAAGTCTCTTCATAGGGCTATTAAATCTGTACCTCTGGAGGAGCACAGCTTTTCCTAATACAAAAATCTAAACTCATTAACTTGTATAGGAATGTTGATAAAGAACTTGTGCATTATACAATAGAAAATGTATTAAATATTAAATATTTCATACACTTATTTCTTTTAGAAAACTGTTAGAAATTCCAGGAGNAACTAGGAAGACTGTTAGACTTAATGCACAGGTGATACATCTAAGGGACTGTTAGAATTCTGGGAGGAATTTGAGGGAGGCTGAAGTTTTCCAAAAGTACAAACAGATTTATATAAATAGAGGTTTGTTGTGATGATTATCACACTCTTTCACTCCAATGCTTGTGTGGCCTACAAAACATAAGATACACTATAGCAAAGCAATTCATACTATTCCAAAAATATAAAGAAATCTCAACCTAATCAGAAATCTGCAGAAGTTACAAATTACAGTGGTTTGTATAGCTTTCTATTGGTAGGAACCAGACTGTTGTTAAGGTGGTGGAGTAAGACTATTGGAGAAGTAGCAATTATAGAGCTCACAGAAGCAGCTAGTTGCCAGATAAGAATATCAATGGCCTAATCATCAGTTAAGTGCATTTTATCATTAACTCATAATGTATTTGTATGCATCATTACTTTTCCAGTTTAGTGGCCTAGTTGAAAATTGAATGGTTTAAATATTCCCCACTCAAAAAAGGCAAAGCATAGAGAACAGAAACAACTGGCAGTAACTATAAGAGATGCAAAAGGATGAATTTCTTTACTAAAGGAAGAGCTGAACACTGACTTATCATCATCTGAAGAGACAGTGATATTCTGTTCATCAAAAAAAGGGCAACATATTGTTCTTTATGAAAATTGGTAAAATATTCAGTTCTAATTACCAGCATTGGCCTTATTCAGGTGAAATAAAGTTCTTGTTTTATCAGTGGATATTAATGATTATGTTGAAAGAATATATGTTGTATTATACTGCTTCCATTACAAAGCAAGTGAAAAAAAAAAGAGTTTCAAAATACTAAGAAGACTAAAAGAATGCTATCATTTGGGCTTTCATCTTATGTAATTAATTGCATAAATATTTATGGAGCACCAACAATGTGACAGACACTGTGATTGACACTGGATAGAGAATGACAAAGAAACAGCTAACACCTGGTGGTGCTTATAATGTAAAGGGGATAAAAATGTTGAGCTTTTTCTTTTTTAACCCTGTGTTGACATACCCTTCAAATTCCAAATTTCTCTATT
>NW_017732150.1:367537-376530 GCF_001890085.2 Hipposideros armiger
TTTTTTTTTATGTTTAAGTTATTTTTGGTTGCAAAATTATAACTCTAAAAGTCCATTTGCTTGAGGAATATAGAGTACTTCAATGAATCACTCAAGGGGCCCTGACAAAGTAGGTAATACAAACACAAACTCATAGAGGGTAGCTTACTCATTTGTCTCAAATTGTGTGAACAATTTGGTCTTTGCAAATGCGCTGTAAACTAGCACTGGCTTTCAGAAAGAAAACTATAGATATTTGAACTAGAAAACAAAAAACAAAAAACATCAGAATAGGCTAAATAAAAGATATATGGCCAAACTGGCTACTAGGAAAGATAAAAGATGTACTAGCTCTTAGAGCCATGTGACTTCCAAAGAGCTTAAACTCAGACTTAAATTTATAACAATAAGAAGTTGAGCTTCACTCATGGGTATAAGTAATCTGTTAAATAAGCTGCCAGCCATCAACAGAGGACATGAATAAATGGGCCAGGGTATAGAGTGGACCTTTCAGGGGTAAGATATAAAAGATGTCTAGAAAATATGAATGTGACAAAAACCATTTAGGATAGGATATTCTGAATCATAGAGAGGAGTCTCTGGCAGCACACATGGGTCTGGTAAAACAAAAATGGTAACAGGACTTCCTAGGGCAAAAGTCAGAGGGGTGTCTAGGAGAAACTGAAAAACCCTTAAAAAAAAAAAGAGTAGATAGTTGCAGCTTTAAGTGTGGACCTATTATTGACTGTATATCATCCATGTGTCAGGTACTATGCTAAAGCCTTATAAAATATTTTTTATTTAATTATAATAACAACATAGGAGGTATTATATTTGTTTTACGTTTAAGAAAACTAAGTTGCCAGAGGTTATGGGGCTTACCCCAAAACACAGTTGATAAATGGCAGAGGCAGGATTCAAGAGGCTTTCATTCAAAGCCTTTCACCACATTTTCCTGTCATTGAGGTAAACTGGATCCTTTGAGCATATGGAAACAAAGAAAGGGGACATAGAAACTCTTTGGGACTTCCCAGGCAGAAAAACAATGAGGCTCTTTAATAGAAAACTTAATAGTTTCATACTAGCCATTTAGATGTGGAAACACTACTAGTCAAAAGATGTTGTTTTGGACTTAAGAATTAGGGAAAGCTGTATTTTAGGGCTGTATTACAGATAACTCTCAATTATACCCAATGAGCTGTGACTGTGGTCAATCTTCTCAGATTGCTTGCAGTCAGTATCTTCCCTTTGGAATTGTTTGTTTTGTTAGGATCCTCAAAATTTGAAAACTTCATGGAGCCTAGAAGAGATATTCTTTACAATGTACATATTAACACTTCCCTGATATTCAGGGTGATTTCACAGAAGGTACCTCTACACTTTGAATGGTAGTTAACATCAGTCTGAAATGGCAGCACTCTATTTGCATTTCAAAAAAAATCTTGTAGGTGATACCATAGGGAAAATTTGAATGGGGAAACTGGACAAACTGTTTCCCAGAACCCTTTAAATCAAGGCTTCACGATGTTATTTCAACTGTCAATTTGAAATTAATTATTAGAAATTTAGGCTATAAAATGAAAGGACAGAAACTACATGGGAAAATCAATTAGAAATTTTCTTTAGGTTATTTACACCTCAGTTGTTTTGCATTAACAGGGTTTCTTTTACAATTTCAGCCTTTCACGTTTTCTGTTGATTCCAACACCATTCAATTAAATCTGGCAAAGTTTTTCATTCTAGTGCAAATTCTAAGCCATCAGAAATTAAATCTAAACAGAAATAAGAAAAAAAAAAGCTCTGCATTAGGGTGATGGTGAATGGGCTGACTCAACATGATGTAATTATAGAAAAAGCACAGATTACTTGTACCAAATAGAATCTTTGTGACTTTGCACAATATACGAATGTATGACAATTAAGTTCACGAACTTGTTGCAACAATGTTGCTAACCTTTTTTGATATCAGAGGGATTATTCACTATAAGTTTGTACCAACTGAACAAACGGTTAACCAAGTTTACTATTTGGAAGTGCTGAAAAGGCTGCCTGGAGAAGTTCGACGACCTGAACTTTTTGCCAACAATTCATGGCTCTTGCATCATGAGAGTGCACCAGTTTACACGGCACTGTCTTTGAGGGAGTGGTTAGCTAGTAAAAAAATATCTGTATTGGAACACCCTCCCTGTTCACCTGACCTGACACCCAATGACTTTTTTTTTTTTACCCAAAGATAAAGGAAATATTGAAAGGAAGACATTTTGATGACATTCAGGACATCAAGAGTAACACAATGATAGCTCTGATGGCCATTCCAGAAAAAGAGTTCCCAAATTGCTTTGAAGGGTGGACTGGGCACTGGCCTTAGTGCATAGCTTTCCAAGAGGAGTACTTCAAAGGTGATCATACTGATATTCAGCAATGAGATATGTAGCACTTTTTTTTAGGATGAGTTCTTGAACTTAATTGTCAGATCTAAATTCTTTAAGCTTCAGTTTTCTCATCTGTAGAATTGGATCATATGACAAATGGTTTAATATTTAACGAAATAATCATGCCTATGTAAGGACCTAGGTCCAAGTAGGTGTTCAGTGCATGTTTTTTTTCCCCTTTAATGTCATTTACTCCATCACTGAATCAAGGTATGATAGGTGGAATAAAATACAATTAAATTATTATATCCTTTCAGAGACTAACTGAGCATGGGACACTGTAGGCACTTAACCTCCATACCCACTTTGGGGACTCTGATATATCAAAGGAGCACTTGGAGCTCTATATCAGAAAATACCCTGGGTCTCCAGGTAAGCAGAGAACTCTTAAGTAGGAGCAAGCAAAAATTTACATTCCCAGGTTTAAAGCATGGTTGATCCCAGCAAATAAAAACATATTTCATGGCATCACTGGATGCTCCCCAAAATGTCCTCTGGCCTAGCCCTGAGGAAACTGGTCCCAAAGTGCTTTATTTGGGGCCATAAATGGGAAAGTACCAGCATACCTATGGAGGGCCAGAAAAGCTACAATCTCTGTGGCAAAATCATTGTTTGGGGAATAGTGAAATGTGGAGTGATTGTGAGAGTCTGTAATCTAATAATCTAAAGTAAGCGTTGCTGACAGATGGCCTGTGGAACACATCTGGCTTTCAAACATGCCACCTTTGACTGACATAAAAGGTTAAAAAATCCTAGTTCAATGTAAAGCTGAGAGCTATACAATTTTTTAATAATTCCCAGTAATTCCCAAACTGTGTTCCATATAAATTGTTTCTCATGACAGGTTAATAGTTCTTTTTTTCTGAGAAAAAACAAATTATCCCATTTTTAGAAAACAATGGGCCAAAAACTGAATATGTCCCATAACATGCTGATTCAAAATACATAATATGTTTATTAAATGACCCAATAATTATCATTAAAAAAACTCTAACTCAGTGTTTCCAAATTATATTTGATGCTGGAAACCTTTTCAATGAATATTTGATAACATGAGTACCACAAACTTTGGAAAATCTCAATTGACAATTTGCAGATAGACTCAGGTGATGGCAAGGGAATAAGAGAATAGTACATAGGCAACATATAGTCATCTACTCCTACAGCAGCAGAGTAACAAGGATGCATGAAAGATTATCAGCATCAGTGGTGATGGCAATAAAAGTAATGTTGGAACTATCTAAAACTATAAGCATATAAAAGAGAATTCTGGGGATTTTGCCATCCCAGTAATGCAACTGATTGGGAACTGAGAAACAAGTGACACTGTAATTGCTACCCAAACACATGATAATTCTGTAGGATTATATGCTCCTGGGAAATGATGGTGACACTAATGTTTGACACTGCACCACCATATTCTAGGAAGGCAGTAGAACACACTGATTAAAAGTATGGCCTCACCAGTCAAGAGGGTGGAACAGGTAAATGCTGTGCTTTCCTTCTCTTGTGACCATATAAAAATTACAACTAAACTACAGAACAACCATCATTGAGAATTGCCTGAAGTCTGGCTGAACCGAAGCCCTACTACTAAGGACACACAGAAGAAGCCACCTTGAGACTAGTAGGACGGGTGAAGATGTGAAATGGGCTTTGGCCCCACACCCACATGTGACCATTAAAAATATGGAGGGATATCTCAGCTGTGGAGGTCCCCCTTAGAGGAGCAAAGGGTCCCAGCCCCACACCAGGCTCCCCAGCCCACGGCTTCAGTGCCAGGAGAGAAGTCCCCACAAATTATGGCTGTGAAAACTAGTGGAGATTGTATGTGAGTAAGACTAGGGCAGCTGTGTTCTCAGGCATTCATCTTAAAGGGCCTGTGCACAGACTTACTTCCTGACAGACTCACTTGCTGTGAGCTCCAGTGCTAGGAAAGCAGCTTGAAAGGCACCAGGGACATACGGGGAGGACTTGAATTGTCTGATTTCAGAGATGGGGCTAAAGAGTCAGCTTTCTCCCAGATAGAGATGCTGGTGGAAGCCACTGTTTCTTTGTTGAGACTTCCCCACTCCCAGTGTGCAGACACAGGTGGCTGCCATATCTGAGTCTCCATCAACCTGGTTAACACTGTTCTTCCCCTAAACCCCTGCTCTGGTGTTCTCCTGAGACCCCACCTCACCCAAATTTCAGGCTCACCTAAGCCACTTCGTATGGCTTTTCCATAAAAATGGCCTGCCTCGGCTCATGCTTAGGACTTTCCTATAATATCTCAAAGGTTCAAAAAACCCAAACAAGCAACATCTGGTTTCAGTGTGTCCTGTAACTCTGACTGAGAAGCCCTAAGCCTGCCACAGCTATATCTGGCCTCAGTTTGCTGCTTGGATTCCAGAGGCACCTCCAAGTCCATCACAAACAGCAGCCATCAGCGGATTGCTTGTGGCTATGGCAGGTGGCCCTGGGCAGGTCACAGACTGTGGCTGAACTTGGGCTGAATTTGGCCTATGGTGGGGCCCCTCCCAGGAGGCTCTGGGACTGGCATGCCCAGTAGCCAGTTTTGGACCCAGTTGGAGTATCACCCGGCCACTTGTGTGATGACACACCCAAGGGGCAGACTGGACAGGCACCAGAGTCCTGCTAAAGCAAATCCTTCTCCGTAGGGTCAGCCACTGCACAACAGCTCCTCCACTGTAGTCACAGCCAGTCCTCACAACCAATCAGCCTGAGGATCAATCCCTCCCATTGACATGCAAGCAGCAAAAAAGGCTCAACTACGACAGGAGGGCACACACAATACATACAAGAACACACCTGTAGTACTCAGCTCAGGTGCCCAGGGAGACTGCACCACTGAAACCCACAGCACACCTACTACATAAAGCCACTCTACTAAAACCGGGAGGCATAGCAGCCCTACCTAATACACAGAAACAAACACAGGGGCACAGCCAAAATGGGGAGACAAAGAAATATGTCTCAATTAAAAAAACAGAACAAAGCTCCAGAAAAAGAACTAAAAAAAAAATGGAGACAAGTAATCTACCAGAAACAGAGTCCCAAATTCTGGTTATAAGGATGCTCAATGATCTCAGGGAGAACTTCAGCAAAGAGATAGGAAACATAAAAATGAAGATAGAAAACATAATTAATGACCAGTCAGAAACAAAGAATACAATACCAGAAGTAAAGAATACATTATAGGGAATTAACAGATTAGATAAAGCAGAGGATCAAATCAGCAATTTAGATGATAAGGTAGCAGAAAACACCCAAACAGAACAGCAAAAAGAATCCAAAAAATGAGGATAGTTTAAGGGGCCTGTGGGACAACATCAAGCATCCAATATTTGCATCATAGGGGTACCAGAGGAGAAAAAAGCGAGCAAGGAATTAAAAACCTATTTGAAGAAATAATGATGGAAAACTTTTCTAACTTGGCAAAGAAAATAGACATAGAAGCCCAGGAAGCACAGAGAGTCCCAACCAAGATGAATCCAAACAGGCCTACACCAAGACACATCATAATTAAAAGGCCAAAGGTTAAAGACAAAGAGAGAATCTTAAAAGCAGTAAGAAAAAAATCTGTTAGTTCCCTACAAGGGAGCTACTGTAAGACTGTCAGCTGATTTCATAACAGAATCTTTGCAGGCCAGAAGGAATTGGCACAAAGTATTCAAAATGATGAAAAGCAAGGACCTACAACCAAGATTACTCTACCCAGCAAAGTTATCATTTAAAATTGAAGGACAGATAAAGAGCTTCCCAGACAAGAAAAAGCTAAAGGAGTTCATCAACACCAAACCAGAATTACAAGGAATCTTAGAGGGACTTCTGTAAGACAACAACAACAACAAAAGAAGATAAAAAATATGAATAATAAAATGTCAATACCTATTGTACATATCTATCAACAATTACTTTAAATATCAAAGGGCTAAATGCTCCAATCAAAAGATAGGGTAGCTGAATGGATGAGAAAACAAGACCCTTACATATGCGGCCTACAAATGACTCAATTCAACTCAAAAGACACACACAGACTGAAAGTAAAAGGATAGAAAAAAGATATTTCATGAAAATGGAAACAACAAAAAATCTGGAGTAGCAATACTTACACCCAACAAAATAGACTTTAAAACAAAGGCTATAACAAGAGACAAAGAAGGAGCCAGTAATCCCAATTCAGAGTATTTATCCTAAGAAACCCAAAATACTACTTTGAGGGGATGTGTGCATCCATATGTTCATTCCAACACTGTTTACAGTAGTCAAAATGTGAAGGAAGCCTGGGTGTCCATCAATAGATGAGTAGATAATGTGTAGGTGGTACACATATACAATGGACTATTGCTTGGCTAAGGAAGGGAATGGGTTCTTACCATCTGTGATGGCATGGATGGACCTGAAATATATTGTGCTGAGTGGAGTATGCCAGACAGAGAAACACAGATAAATGTGACTGCACTTACATGTAGAATCTAAAGGACAAAATAAACAAACAAACAAAACTGAAACAAACTCATAGATACAGAGAACATTTTGATGGTTGCCATATGGGAGGGGGGTTGGGAATGGGTGAAAAATGGGAAGAGATTTAAAAAGTACAAATTGGTTGTTACAAAGTAGTCATGGGGATGTAGGGTATAGCATAAGGAATATAGTAAATAATATTGTAGTAACTATGGATGGTGTCAGATGGGTGCTAGATTTATTGGGGTAATAGATGGAAGAGGGTTCGGTGCAGGGTGAAAAAGTTGAAGTTATTAAGAAGTACAAATTGATAGTTTAAAAATGGTCATGGGGATGTAAAGTAAAGCATAGGGAATATAGTCAATGATATGGTAATAACTATGAATAGTGTCAGGTGGGTTCTAGACTAATCAGGGGTATCACTTCATAAATTATATAAATGTCTAACCACTATGCTGTACACCTGAAATTGATATAAAATAATATTGAATGTCAACTATAAATGAAATATTTAAAAAGGAGGGGAAAAGGTGAAGGGCAATAAGAGTTTCAAATTTCCAAATATAAAACAAGCAAGTCATGGGAATTATAATGTACAGCATAAAGAATAGTCAATAATATTGTGATATTGTAGTACATAAAGTATCAGATGGTTGCTGGACTTATCATGGTGATCACTTCTTTAGTTAAATAAATGTTGAATAACCATTGTTTACACCTGAAACTAATACAATATGTTAGCTATATTTTAATAAAAATCTTAAAAGTTAAGAAAAAAGCATGAACTATAGAGACATATTGTATTGTTCCAAGTCCTGGCTCTACTAGTTACATACTGTGTGACTTTGGTCAATTTATTAAACCGCCCTATGTTTCCATTTTCTTGTTTTTAAAATAGAGATAATAGAAAGTAGTTACTGAAAGAATTAAATGATATTGCACATAAAAATATCTGAGAACAACATCCATTATATAGATATCCATAAGTGAGAGTTAACTGTTGTCACTGTTAATGATATTATTATTATGGTTACTATTATTTCAGTGTGTGTTTATATTTTTAAACAAAAAAAAAAGTGACTCATTTCATCTTTTCTTATGGCTCAGTAGTATTCCATTGTATATATGTACCACATCTTCTTTATTAAATTTTCTATCGAAGGACATTTCTGTTGTTTCCGTGTCTTGGCCACTATGAATAATGCTGCACTGAACATAGGGGTACATATACCTGTACGATGACATACTGCCATTGGCATCAACATGGATGGATCTTGAGAATATCAAGCTAAACAAAATAAGTCAGATGGAAAATGTCAAGAACCATGTGATTTCACTCATATGTGGGATATAAAACTGAAAGCAACAAACAAATAAGATAAACAAACAAGCAAAAACTCATACATAGACAACAGTATGGTGGTTACCAGGGAGTAAGGGGGCGGGAGGGAGGTAAGAGGGGTGAAAGGGGGTCAAATATATGGTGACAGAAGGAGACTTGACTTTGGGTGGTGAACACACAATGCGATATACAAATGATGTGTTATAAAATTGTATACTTGAAACAATTTTGTTAACAAATTTACCCTAATAAATTCAATGAAATGTAAAAACAGTGACTGAGAAAGGTAATCAAAACACTTCCATCACAAATTTTGCTTTGTCAATGAGTAATAAATTCTACCACAAAAATTTATTTGACTTTGGCCTCCAAAAGCATTTATTGTGTTTACTTTCAAGCTCATACTGATTTATAGACTGGAATAAGTAAATCAGCTTTGAAGGATCATTCTTGAAGACTATCAGAAGTGGCTGGTACAGTTTCTTCTGTCTGCATTTTTGTGAATTCTCTACATGCTGCAAATTGACCTTATTTTGTCAATTAACTATTCAAGATAGATTGCTAATATTCATGGGAAAGTTATATTTCTTATAGTGTTATATGGTAGTAAAAAAGTCTACTGCAAAATGAAAATATAACTATTTATCAATAAGAAAGGATAATAAAACAGTATAAAGACAGGTTGTTTTTTTAAAGATTTTTATTGGGGAATTGGGGGGATGGGAACAGTGCTGGGGAATTGGGGGAAGGGGAACAGACAAGTTGCTGTC
>NW_017732150.1:376723-392364 GCF_001890085.2 Hipposideros armiger
GAGCTGTTGTTCAGCATCTTAGCTGTAGAGGGCAGTGTCACTGGCCCTCATATGTGGGATCCGAACCGGGGCCCTCTGGTGTCCCAAGCCAGTTCTAAACCATCGCGCCACTCGGCCGGCCCAAGATAGGTTTTTTTTTAAACTTTATTGGGGAACAGTGTGTTTTTCCAGGACCCATTAGCTCCAAGTCAAGTCATTGTTTTCAATCTAGTTGTGGAGGGTTCAGCTCAGCTCCAAGTCCAGTCGCCATTTTCAATCTAGTTGCAGGGGGGGCAGCCCACCATCCCAGGCGGGAATCAAACCAGAAACCTTGTTGTTAAGAGCATGTGCTCTAACCAACTGAGCCACCCAGCCGCCCATAAAGACAGTTTTAATCCTACTACTCTATAGACTGTACATTTAGCTCCTTTGCTTAACCAGTTTTATTTATAAATTTCCTTAATTATCTCCTATGAAAGATTTCAGCAAAAACATTTTGAAAACTTGTGTAAATTGGTAATACAAGGTAACCTTTATATGGCATGAATTTATTCCAAGTGCTCTGTTTTGGGAGTCTACTTGTCTTGGCTAGTGTGATTTTAAGTGTGTCATTTCAAGGAAGAGTTAATGAAAAATACAACTTATAGTCCTACGCTCTGGATATTGTTATACATTTCAAGAGAAACTGCCAATAAGATAGTAGCATCCTCATGAGAAAAGTTAAAAACATCTATTATCTTCATAACCAATGCCATAGTAACCTTGAGGAAAGCTCCACTTTGACATTATAATAATAAAAGCTAATTTTATTAAGCAATTTCTTTCTACCAGGCATTTTACATTCATTATTTTATTCAATTCTTAAATAACATCATGAGACTATAGGAGCGACCCTTGACTTGTCTTTTTTTAATTAACTTGCATACTATTTATCATCAAGTCATGTCAGTTCTAATTCCCCAATTTATCCCTTATACATCCAATTATCTTCGTTTCCCTGTACCACCCTAGTTGTAGCCATCATAATGTATCACTTGAACTACAAGAATTGCCTTTTCCTCCTACAGTTGATTGTTTACAGGATAAGCAAAATTCACCTGTGTTTGATGGAAGATGATTTAGGGGAGGTGAATTGAAAAAGCAGGGTAAAAGATAGCACACATATTATCTGATTCTGTGCTTAGTATTAATATAGACTGGCTTTGAAGCCACAGCATTTTCAATGATATAAGGAGTCCTTTGTTTTCCCAGGATTATTTTAACATGAAGTTTCCATTGCAGGTTGAAACTATCTCTGAGCAGAGCTCAACATTTTTAGGTGTGCAAGGAGATGCGAAATTTGTTGTTTAAATGTGCTTAGCCTCCCAGAAGAAACTGATTACAGTTAATCCATTGCCACTGTCATAAACCTATTTGCTGACAGGGACCATTAAGTTTCGATGGTTTTATCAGGCATCTGTAGTGACACCTATGCTAAAGTGTCCCTATACTGTCCCCTATCTACTCCTTGCTATTTCTGTCACATAGATCAAAATGTACAAGTGTAGCACTAAATAATAACCCAGTAATCTCTGAGACCAACAACAAGAACAGACAATCCATAAAACGAAAAGAATCCCTCTTGGAGAATTGGAGTAAAATGATTTTCTTTTTTTTTTTTTTTTGTCTTGTTTTCTAGTTCTACACTCCTGAGAAGTTGATCTGAGTATGGGTTTTTTTTAAGTTAATGGGAATCGTAAGCATGGTTCAGTTCCACAGTGTATACAACAAGATGAAAATCAGAGTCTTAGTCTCATATCAGAAAACACCATAGCAACCTTTGCTGTGCTGTTAAGGACAGTTTCCCTTTTTTGTTGTTTATTTTGAAATTATGACACAGTCTGTCTAGGAAGAGATTCTGTTACCAGCAGCTATTCAACATGGAGTCTAGAAGAATAAACAGATGTATGATTGAGTCTGTGGGTGAATGAAAGGGCATAAAGTTGACTTAAACTAATCCATATTTCAAAGTAAAGTTTTCAAACCAGAATTAAAACATTTATTTTAACTATTAGAAAAATGAAGTCATGGACCAGAATTTGTAAAGCTCAATGCCATGCTGCCTGTATTTATTTAACTCTTTCAAATTTCTCTTCTTTTGCCTTAAGTTCCTCTTTTAAAATCCAGGCTTTATTTAAGGCAAGGGTTCTATGTATTGCGAGTGTGCCTAAGGACTGGACCACCAAGTTCTTAGTCAAATCCTTACCTAATCCCCAATGAAGTCACTTTAATCCCTTACCACCCTTCCCAAGTCCCTTAAATCCTCCATTTTTCTTCTCAACATTTGCCAGATGATCTCTCCTATTACTTCACAAAGAAAATAGAAAATTACAGGTAGAAATCTCTCTCCCTCTCCCTCCCACTTTCTATCTGCATGTTGCACAACATCAAGGGACACTTTTTTTCTTCTTTTTATGAATTTGAATGTAGCATTTGAAAAAATAATGTACCTGGCCTCATCCATGAGTATCCACTGACTTTTCCATGTAGAAAGTGCCAACAGCGGGGCTGAGAGTGTTGTTTCTGAGATAGTTACCGTATTTGCCCATGTATAAGATGCTCCCATGTATAAGATGCACCTTAATTTTGGGGCCCAAAATTTGAAAAAAAATGTATTACATAAAGTTATTGAACACAAGTTTTATTCATCATAAAATTCATACAACTCCTTCACTGTCAAAACTCCCAAACATTAGCTACAACCACTGTATAAGACAAACCCAGTTTTTAGACCCCAAATTTTTCAAAAAAGGGTGAGTCTTATACATGAGGAAATATGGTAAATAATTGCTTAGCATTAAATACTATAAATTTGGTTGTATAATTGAGCCTTGAAGGGGAAAAGACAAAAATCCCCTTTATCATTACCCAAAAGTGTCTTTTGATTTTAAGAGGTGGTAGCTGAGCATTTTATAAAGTGATATTTAGTTACTTAGTACATTGTTATTTATAAATACATGATATTCAATATTAGAATTTCCAGACAGAAAACCTTTCTCCTTTATTTGTTTGTTTTATTTTTTGGAGGGTGGTATTTAACGTATTTTACTAATTCATCTTTTTTCCTCCAACTGGTATATAATTTTCTAAAGTGATTTCTATGCTCTTTTCTTGATAAAAGTCAGCATGTTTTCTAATCCAAAAGTATATAATTTAAACTTTGAATGGGCAAAATGATGTAAGTTAAATTGTAACTTTCACAATGGAACTAATGAGAAGTAGACCTTAAGCCACAGAACATCAGTGTTAGAAGAGAATTTAGAGATGATCTAAATGCAAACCTCCCCTTTCACAGAAGATGTCTATGACATATAAGACTGCTATGATACTAGGATGCTGAGAAAGCAAATTTCATTACAGAATCAAACTTTCATTAATAGTTCAATTATCTTTGTTCCATCACATGATAGCTGGAATATTTGATTCCCAAAACATAATTATTGTGGGATAATTAAATAAATGTGATTTATCAATTCTTATTAAATGAAAGCTCAGATATCAGTCATTAAAAAGCATACCTAGGGCCGGCCGAGTGGCGCGATGGTTAAGAACTCGCTTGGGACGCCAGAGAGCACCAATTCGGATCCCACATATGAGGGCCAGTGACACTGCCCTCCACAGCTAAGATGCTGAACAACAGCTCAACCTGGAGCTGGGCTGCCGTGAGTCGCCGGCGGCGTAGGCTGCAGTCCCTGTGGCAGTGGGTTGCCATGGGCTACCGTATGTAGCCAGCAGCCAGCGTGAGCGGCCAGCAGCCGCAGTGAGCGGCCGTCCAGAAGCCGGCGACTGATCTGCCTCGCCAGAGAAGAGCGCAATGATGGTGCCAACTTGGGCCAGTGAAACAACATCCTCCACAACTAGATTGAAGAACAAAACGACAGCAACTAGTCTGTTCCCCTTCCCCCAATTCCCCCAGCACTGTTCCCATCCGCCCAATTCCCCAATAAAAAAAAAAATCTAAAAAAAAAAAAAAAGCTAGCATGAAGTTAAAAGACAAAAATAGCAAAATCAATTATATAAAAAAAGCATACCTAATGTGTACCTTCTTTGTATTTTTAATATGAATATTTAAGTAATCAGAATTTAAAACTTTAATGACATATATCTAAGATCATGTAGACATTGAGCATCAGAAAAAAATAGTACTTAACATTGTTATTTTTTTTTAAATCAAATAAGGACTATGTCAGAGAGGTTTTTGTTGCATGGTTGTATTTTTGGTTTTTCGTTTTTTGCTATAAATCTACCTCAAAAATGAGTTGTCTGATCAACAAAATATGATATATGACTTGAAATAGATAAAATAGTAGAAATAAATTAATCACAGTTATGCCTCCCGAACGTTCTAACAATGATGAATGGCAGACTGTTGCTGAATCATCCAGCACGTTATTTGTGATACTGTAGGTCTCATCCTCAGACACATTGACCTTCACCATGTCCCTGACAAGTTTGGTTATCGAATTCTAGCTTATAGCAGTCATTTCAATCTTTAAAGTCATTACTTAATCTTTTTAAAGTACAGGCTGAGCCTGCCAACAATTCTGTTGATTACTCTTCTGTCATCTTTTTTTTCATAAAACAGTCAGGAAATACATTCTTGAATCTTAGTTGCATTGTAAATAGAATAAATCAACTTCAAGTGAGCAGTATAAAGGAAAGTTTCTGTGGAAATGTTAAAAGCTGCAATAGAAAGGTGTGTTCATTCATTTTCATTCATTCAAGAACTGTTTATCCAGTGTTTATTAGGATACTGATCTAGGCACTGGGGATATCTGGTGAACAAAACTGCTACAGGCCCAGCACACTGGTGCATACATTTTAGTTGCCACCGGGGATATAAGAGTCTTGCTTCAGTTATTGAGAACAGTTGGCAAAAAACTGAGAGAAGGGAAAGAGCTTTGCGTGTTGGAGTTTGGTCTAAAACATTTGGTGGCTTAGATTGGGACAGTCCTTCTGTGAAGAAGAAGAAAATAAATGAGGATGATCAGATCTTCCCCGTGTGAGACCATTGTTTTCACATTTCCTACTCTTATTTCCACATCAAGCTCTAATAGCTCCTTTAGGAAGCCCTTTTGGTTAAGCATTTCAGACACAAATAAATAATAAAGGTATTTGAGGATGTGAAGGTATCATCGATTGTCATTTAGATTCCAGAGAATTTCCTGACTTCCCAGAGAATTTCCTGACTTCCCCACCCTGTGCCTAATCAGCTTCTTAATATCCCTCCAGAACAGCTCAACTCTGCAGCCTGCTTTTCCAGTGTACTGACTAGATACCTTAAAAAAATGGCAGCTCCCAGGAGAAAAACAATCCAATAGCTTCCACCATCTTACATCCCAATAAACTTGGGAGGACAAAAAGAAAAACCAAAAAGTGGACACAGGATCATCTGCTCACTAGCAGTTGGTGTTATCAGAGTTGCTCAGGGGTATAGATTTCCAGCTTTAATAGAAAGATGTTAGAAGGCATTTCCTTGTTGGTTTAGAATCAAGCTTTCAGCTCTAGGGACAAATTGAAATTGTTCCAGCTAGAATGAAAAGCAGGAGTTCTGGAGGTAAGAACAAACTTGGTGTGTCAGAGAAACAAGGAAGACTGAAGGCAGCTGGGAGTAAGAGGAAGAATTTAACCAGATGAAGCTGAATAAACTTCTTTTGTAGATGAAAGGGAACTTTCAAAAGCCTTTCCCTTCAATAAAACAAAAATAGCTATGTGATTTGAAAAAAATATTATAAATATTTTAATGAATATGATAAAATTGTATCAATAATTATAAAGTAACATTTTGAGTGAGATATGGTATAATCAGAAGGTTTGTTATACCAAAATTCATCCTCCCATATGATTTAAAAACCAGGACTTCAAATGAAATCTTAATCTGTACCCTTCACACACATTGCTCAGTTTCAGATTACAGTCATGTGCCGCATAACCTTTTTGTCAATGACCAACCACATATATGATGGTGGTCCCAAAAGATTATAATGGAGCGGAATTTCCTGTAAGGAATGGAAAGATATGTGGTTCAGGAGGATTATTTTTTTTTTCTCTGACGACAGCAGTAACTGTGGTGAGATAGAAAAATTATAGGTAGTCAGGAAAATGGCCAAAGTAGAAGAAAGAAAAATTATAGGTAGTCAGGAAAATGGCCAAGGTAGAAGAAAGAAAAATTATAGGTAGTCAGGAAAATGGCCAAGGTAGAAGAAATTAGGGTGGAAACCATAACAGAGCCAAAAGAAATAATTTTAATAGCTGACTGATAGGTTAAGTCACAGGACCCTGCCAGAATGGTAAACTTGGGATGGGGAGGAGAAGATAGTTTTGTTTCAAAGCCTTTAACAAAGAAGTCAGAAGTTAGGGTTTCACCTCCAGAGTGGGGGATTAAAACAGGTTAACATAACATAAGTCAGTCAGGAACTCCCTGATAGAATGAGCAGAAGACAATATTATCTTCAAAGCCCCAGTCTTGAGATAACATAATCCTATCAGAACAGAGACATCAATTATACTCTGAGGCAACTAGACAGTTTTGAGAAAATGTCTCCTCCCCAGATACACAAGGAAAATACATATAAAAGGAGTGGTTCCCACCCAGGTCAGGAACTCCTCTCATTTCGAAGGCTGTAACTTTCTGCTCTAATAAAACTCTCCTCTGCTACAAACTCTACCTCTCTGGTCCGTGTCTCCATTCTTTGGCTTCACGAGACTACGATCCCGGCGCACACAAAAGCACACATCAAAGAAATTCTGCATCAGTGGGTACCTGGCAATAGATTCCCTCCCACTCACAGCACCCATTTTGATTGCACAGATTCCATCCCAAACAGTCAGTCACTGACCTGTTTCAGCACAGAGGAGCCTGCCTCCCCAGCGCTATATATTCAGAGGGTGCTACAGCCCTCCCAGATCTAGCCTGATGGTATTCAAAGTACATTGCTGTAACTTTTTTGTTGAGACCCTAAGATCCTGTACAAGGAAACAGGTCACAGGACTACCTTAACAAGGATTAAGTGCCACCACCACTTTATAAAAGCTTTCTGTGGTAGTGTGAAGCCAGTTGTCTCTGTACTTTGGAAATATTTTCAGGTTGTAATGATGAAAAGCATAGACAAGTTTTATTTCGTCTGGCAGTCCAACGTCAGAGAAACCCTTTGTGCCAGATAGAGTCAATGGAGCCAAAAACAAATTTTGAAAGTCAACATGTTGAGTCCTCAGTTCTACACCCTCTTCTTGTTAAACAACCTCTTTTTATAAATACCACAAAGCTTCCTGATCTTACCACTGCTCCACCATGCAATAACCAAAACCATGTTGCCATGGAAATCACCTATGTTCCTTCACCTCTCTATGTTGATTTCTTATTACTTCTGATCCTCTGAACACCTTTCACGCCCCCCTGACAGTCATTATTATGGTGATCTATGCCTTACCCAACCAGTTTCTTCTCAATGTTTCTAATCGGTCCAGTCCACATCCTGTTCATAGAGAAATATTGACAGCTTCAATGTTCTATTTTTGACTGTCAGAAGGAAGCAAAGAGAGAGCTTGTGAGACAATATTTATAATCTCTACAGTCATGTACAGTCATGCCCTAGTCCTTCACATTCACTCACCACTCACTCACTGACTCACCCACAGCAACTTCCAGTCCTGCCAGTTCCATTCATGGTAAATGGCCTTTACAGGTGTACAAATTTTATCTTTTATACTGTATTCTTACTGTAGTTTTTCTATGTTTAAGTATACTTAGACACACAAATACTTACCATTGTGTTATAATTGCCTACAGAATTCAGTACAGTAACATGCTGTACAGATTTGTAGCCTAGGAGCAATAGGCCACACCATAGCGCCTGGGTGTGTGGTAGGCTATACCACCTAGGTATATGTAAGTGCACTCTAGCATGTCCTCACAATGACAGTATTGACTAATGACACATTTCTCAGAAAGTATCCACATCAGGGATACATGACTATATATGATTTGAATATGTCACCTGGAAAATACAAGTAAGCCATGTGTGTGGGGTGGTAGGCAGAAAACAAGAATCCTTGTAGTCTAAGGTTAGTACATGGTATTCTTGCTAACCACCAGAAATCATCAAAGATTTTTTTTTTTAATGGGAAATATCAGCAATTCCCAGGCAGGAAGCTAACTAGGATACTCTGTGTCATCGCCGGGTGGCTGCTGGGGAACTTGTGGCGGTGAGATGCCCAGGGAAAAGAAAGCTCTTGGAGCTGACATGAGGAGGACCCAGCTAGCTAACCCACTCGCAGCTTTATTCAGCAATAGCAACCATTATATAGAGGTTTTGGGGGAGCAGAGCGCACGGAAGTGGCATGCTCCCTCCCGCGGCTGTGAATCATGCTTACATAAAGAGCTTACGTCACCAAAGCCCAGCGCCTATGCAGCAGGTTCTGGAGTCAAGGTTTGTTATATCTGGAGCCAGGGTCCATGCATCAGTGGCCCCTACTTGTGTGGGTCCAGACCTTGTCCGGGGTCAGGGTCTGTACATCAGCCTGAACACAACTGACTCAGCCCGGACCCTGTCACTCTGTGAAGAAGGTCACTTCAGTTCCCTCAGGACAAAGTCCTATTTTGTTTAGCATTCCTAATTTTTTATTTTAGTTAGATCAATGTAGCTTTTCTGGGTTTAATTTCCTAAATAAATCTTTGAAAATCTGGCTTTAAGAAGGTAGAGGAAATTGAAAATTAAAAAAATATTTTTTTAAAAAAAGAAGGTAGGAGAAATAGCATATTAAGGGCTCACATTTGGAAATCTGAGACAAAATAGAAAATCTGGTCCCCAAATATCTTTACTGCCTTTAATCTCTTAATCTATTTAAATCTCTTTCTCACTAAGAATTGATCCAATTTGGCAGATCCTCTTTACTATTATAGTTACTGCCACTAGAGCCTCATCAATCAAGTTGGCATCATATTCTTGACTCCCACATTTAAAATGATTTATTTTAAACATGCTTCCAAAGTGAAACTCAAGCATAGAGAGTAAACAAGCATTAAAACAATTAATAGTAAATATATTGAAAGAAAAGTTTTTATGGTATCTCATAAGCAGTGACCACCTCTAAATGGTATTTTCTTATTTATTGAACTGATTTAAATTGAAATAGTACTTCATGGACAATTTACACCACATGACAATAAATGACTAGTGAATGAAGGAATGAATAACTACATTCATGTTTTCATGCAAACTATGTATTTTATACCACCTAATTATTGACCATTATCTTGCAAAGTGTTAATTGATCTGATTACCTCCAAGAGTTTGGTGTATATCAAGTTGGATTTTAAGTTAACTTGAGCCAAAGAGTCCTACAAGTGACAGACAATTTTTCCTGGGTGTCCTGCTTCATGGGAGGACTAATTATACCTATTTATCATTACCTGCAATTGGTCTGCTCCTCCAATAAGTAGATGACTATTGTGTAGAATATTTTATAATCATCCAGATTATAAGCCATGTTTTGCATCAGCTTCAGCATACTTGGCTGCTTTCTCACATAGAGATTATTCCATTTTTTACTGGTTCATTTCTTATTTTTCCACAGTCCAAATCATGTCTTGTAGACCATAAGCCTTCCTGATACAGGCTCTTGATAAAGTCATGTTGGTTATAGTTACCTTGGATACATGAGGATGATGCAAATACCAAATAAATTTAGAGACAGAGACTGTGTGCTTTAATAAAAAAGAGTGAAAAGAATTCTGCTGATTTAGAACCAAGCTTTTAGGATCTAGGGGCAAACTGTTCCAGTTAGAGCAAACAACAGGAGTTCAGAAGGTGAGAACAATCTGGGTGTGAAAGAAACAGAAGGCAGTTGGACTGGAGAAGGGACGAGCCTCAAAATTAGAATTAGAATCTGCTTGCCCTGCTTATAACTTTTATTTTGCTTTATCTTGACAATGCTTTGCCAAGCACAAGCTCTGCATGACCTGTAGGTTAGAGTTTCTGCTACATGTGTATGGTAGGAGGGCTAGAAGGAATAGATAAAATGAAATGTGCCAGGATCAAAGTAATGAAGTAATGTTTTGGCCATTAAGATCTCATTTGTCTGTGGGTGGAAGCAGTCTTCCCTTTTTCCCCAGCTTTTCAGATGTTCACCTTACTTAAATTCTAACCTCACATCAGTAAGTGGATGCAATTAAGGGGCCTTAAAGCAGCCAAAGAAGACCCCTGTGGTTTCACCTGTTGTGGGGTCACAGACATCTCTGAGAAATGAATTAAAGTTATGGACAACCTTCTCTCTCCCCTAGACAGAAAAAAACACACATGCACACAAATCTTTGCATAGTTTCAGGACATTTCTAACTCACTTAAAAGTCATTCATGAGCCCCATAGAAGTATTTAGACTCCAGGTCATGAACGTCTAAACCCCAAGTTCTCATAAATGGCAGCAGAGGGTCAGATTAATTAGGTGGGGTTGATTTTTATTTTCTGAAATGTAACTGCTAAGATCATCTAAGCCAGGGAGCTCTGCTGCATTCTCTTTCCAAATTTTGTCCCTGGAAATGCTCTATAGATTTTTCTAGAGTCTAACTTGTGCACTCAGATCAAAAGCTCATCCTGTTCCTTCATGCTTTGTTACCTGTTTCACTGTGATCATTGCACCCTGCCCTACAATGTTCTTTCTTTTCCCTTTATGCTTAACAATGGGTCTTCATATCAGTTTCACCAGGGTAGACAAGGTCCAGAGTTTTTATTTATTTGTCCATTTATTGGTTTTTATTTTTAATTTGAAAATATTTCTATGTGAAAACCACTCAAATGAAATATAAATCAAGGATATCTTGACCAAGTCAAGAGCACAAATTTACCAATTTTATCAAAGGAAAAGTGTTGCCCACATCACTGTTCATTAAGAGGCCATTTTTGTTTCTTAATGAGGCAGCCAAGTGGAATGGTGACAAAATACTGGGAATATCTTTCCAAGGGGGGCGGGGGGACACTAATGACCGTTAGATTCTCAAAATGTGGTCTGTGCATCTGAATTGCTTACCTGTATTGGATTCAGCAGTCTGCATTTTATCTTATTTTATCAGCATTTTAAAATTTATTTGTATTTGCTGCTACTGACAAACAAATATTATCCTTTAGTTATTACATATATAGCAATAAAATATTTAAATATATTTAAATTTCTATATGCATAGTTGTCTCTATATTTGACTTAGAATTTATGACTCCAACTCAGATTCACAAAAGTTTTCATACATCTACTGATTGTCATTGGAGATAATAGCCTAATACAGAGAGATAGAAAAATACACCAAATACTTTTTAAAAATACACCAGAAGACAAAAAGTGTTATGAAGAAAATTAACATGAAATGATATGAGAACAACTGGGTAGCTATTTTAGCTGTGTGGAAAACAGAACTTAATCTCAGCTCACTGAGGAATGTTGAAGGATACAACTAGTCAAATGCCAAGGTACATGTTACAGGTGACTGTAGAAGGCACAACTAAAGAATTATGTAGGGGCTGGCCGAGTGGCGCATTGGTTAAGAGCTGGCTTGGGATGCCAGCTCTGTGCAGCAGGGCCCTGGTTTGGATCCCACATGAGGGCCAGTGACACTGCCCTCCACAGCTAAGATGGTGAACAACAGCTCAACCTGGCGCTGGGCTGCCGTGAGTCGCCGGCGACGGCATAGGCAGCAGCCCCTGCTGCAGTGGGCTGCCATAAGCTGCCATGTGTGGTTGGCAGCCAGCGTGAGTGGCCAGCAGCCGGTGTGAGCTGCCAAGAGCCGCTGTGAGTGGCTGTCCAGAGGCCAGCGACCGATCTGCCTCATGCGGGAAGAGCGCAATGATAGAACCAACATGGGCCAGTGAGGCGACGTCCTCCACAACTAGACTGAAGAACAAAACGACAGCTACTTGTCTGCTCCCCTTTCCCTGATTTCCCAACACTGTTCCCCTCTCCCAATTCCCCAATAAAATCTTAAAAAAAAAGAATTATGTAAAACAGAACATCAAGATAAGCTCAATGTAACTACTATCACAAATTGAATATCTGCCAACTTTTTATTAAAAAAGAAGATAATGTGTAACTGTAGTTTTAATTCCATATAAAAAGATCTGAAAATGCCCTGTGCTTTACTTTACATCCCCATCACTAGTACTGTAATAACTAAGTATGGTGCCAGGTGGGTATTAGACTTACAGGGGGGATGACTTTTTAAGTTACATAAATGTCTAATCACTATGTTGTATACCTGAAGCTAATATAATATAATATTGTATGTCAACTATAACTGAAAAATAAATTTTAAAAAATAATCCAAAAAAACAAGGTGAAAACACAGTATACACACACACACACACACACGCTTTTATAAAGGTTAAATTTTTAAAATATTTTTTATTAGTTTCAAGTGTAAAAAACAATGTAATAGACATTTAAACCCCTCATAAAGTGATATCACACACACACACACCCCAAGCTATTACCCTTCTGACATCTTATATAGCTGTTACAATACCATTGACTATCTTCCCTATGTTGTACTCCACATCCTGTGACTATATATACCTATATATTTAGTTATAGTTGACATTCAACATTATTCCACTTCAGCTTCAGGTGTATGACACATTGGAAACAGTCTATGATGTGATCTCCCTGACAAGTCCAGTGCCCATCTGGCACCTTACATGATCTTTACAACATTGTTGATTATATTCCCCATACTATATTAACTACCTATTTGTATTTCTTAATACCTTCCCCTTTTTCACCCTGCCCCCAACCCCATTCCCATCTATCACCCTGATAGATCCAGTACCTATCTGGCACCATACCTACTTATTACAATATTATTGACTATATTCCTTATGCTATACTCTATATCCCCATGACTACTGTGTAACAACCAATGTGTTCTTCTTAATCCCTTTACCTTTCATCTTACCACCCCTCCCATCTTAAAGAAGTCCTTCTAAGATTCCTTGTAATACTGGTTTGATGGTGATGAACTCCTTCAGCTTTTTCTTGTCTGGGAAGCTCCTTATCTGTCCTTCGATTCTAAATGATAGCTTTCCTGGATAGAGTAATCTTAGTAGTATGTCATTGCTTTTCATCACTTGGAATATTTCTTTTCTTTTTCTTTTTTTTTTTTAGCTGAGCTGTCCTGCCACCTGTTGGCAGCTCAGCGGCTGCTCAGCTCGGGCCGGGCATCGAACTGCTGTTGCTCAGAGCTCAAACTCTTGAGCGAGCTCTTAACCAACTGAGCCACTCGGCCGGCCCCTTATATTTCTTGCCACTCCCTTCTTGCCTGCAAAGTTCCTGTTGAGAAATCAGCTGACAGTTTTATGGGGGCTCCCTTGTAGGTAAATAAGTGCTTTTCTCTTGCTGCTTTTAAGATTCTCTCTTTGTCTTTAACCATTGGCATTTTAATTATGATGTGTCTTGGTGTTGGCCTCTTTGGGTTTATCTTCTTTGGGACTCTCTGTGCTACCTGAGCTTGTATGTCTGTCTCCTTCACCAGGTTAGAAAAGTTTTCTGTCATTATTTCTTCAAATAAGCTTTCAATTCCTTGCTCTCTCTCTTCTCCTTCTGGTACCCCTATAATGCAAATGTTGGTACACTTGATATTGTCCCAAAGGCCCCTTAAACTCTCCTCAGTTTTTTGGATTCTTAGTTCTTTTTGCTGCTCTGGTTGGGTGTTTTCTGCTACCTTATCTTCTACATTGCTTGTTGGATCCTCTGCTTCATTTAATCTACTATTGAGTCCCTGTAATATATTTTTTTATTTCCATTATTGTATCCTTTATTTCGGACTGGCTCTTTTTCATGGTTTCCAGATCTATTTTTATACTTCCTATCTCTGTGTTGAAGTTCTCCCTGAGATCACTGAGCATTCTTATAACCCGTGTTTGCAACTCTGTGTCTGATAGATTACTTATCTCCATTTTGCTCAGTCCTTTTTTTGAATCTTTGTTCTGTTCTTTTACTTGGAACATGTTTCTTAGTCTCCTCATTTTGGCTGCCTCCCTGTTTTTGTTTCTATGTATTAGGTAGGCTGCTATGTCTTCCAATCTCAGTAGAGTGGCCTTATGTAGTAGGCATGCTGTCAGGTTCAGTGGCACAGTCTTTCTGGTCACCTGAGCCACACATGCCAGGTGTGTCCTTTGTGTGGGTTGTATGTGCCCTCCTCTTGTAGTTGAGCCTTGCTTGATAATTACACATCAATTGGAGGGACTGACCCTTGGGCTCACTTCTTGTGAGGACTGGCCTTGACTACAGTGGATAATTTGTTGTGCAGGGGCTGACCCTACAAAGCAGGATCTGCTTCAGCAGGACTCTGGTGTCTGCCCAATCCACCCCTTGGGTGGTTGTACTTAGAGACAGATGGGTAGTGGTCCAGCTCATTTTGAAGTCCTGGGGCACCAGCCCCTGGACCACCTTGGAGGGGATCTGCTGTAGGTCAAGTTCAGCCACAGCCCATGCCCCAGCCAGGGCCAATCGGCAGGAGCCACAAAGAAATCTGCAGATGGCTGTCACCCATGCTTTGCTTGAAAGCGCCTTCAGAGGCCAAACCGCAAACCAAGGCAGCTGCCGCTAGTGATGCTCAGCCAGAGGTAGGAGACACACTCAAGCCAGATGCTGCTTGTCTGGGTTCTGCAGATCTTTGAGAGACCCTGGGAAAGTCTGCATCTTGAGCTAAGGCAGGCAGTTTACATGAAAAAGCCACTGGAAGCGGCCTGGGTTTGCCCAAAATTTGGGCAGGGCCAGGTCTCAAATCACCAGAGCACGACGAAGGAACTGTGGAGACTCAGATATGGTGGCTGCCTGTGTCCGCACACAGGGAAGTGGGAGGGCTCAGCAAAAAAACAATGGCCTCCACCAGCTTCTCCATCCAGGATAAAGCCACCTCTGTGGCCCCTGTCCCAAGCCATACAACTCAATTCCCCACCATATGTCCCTGACACCACTCCAGCCACTGCTCCAGCACTGGAGCTCAGAGCCAGTGATTTCATTGGTGGGTAAGTCCGCGCACAGTCCGTTTAAGAGGAGCGCCTAGGAATGCAGCCACACTCAGTCTCATTCATTCACAATCGCCGCTGGTTTTCACAACCAGAATTTATGGAGACTTCTCTCCCTGGCACTGGAACCCTGGGCTGGGGTGGGGCTAGAAACTCTCACCCTTCTGGGGGATGGGGGAACCTCCACAGCTGAAATAGCCCTTCAGATCTTTAATGGTCACACACGGGTGTGGGACCAGCCCATTCTGCATCTCTGTCCCTCCTACCAGTCTCAAGGTGGCTTCTTCTGCGAGTCCTTAGTTGACAGGCTTCAATTCAGCTTGATTTTAGGTGATTCTCAATAATAGTTATTTTGCAGATTAGTTGTAATTTTGATGTGGTTGTGAGAGAAGGTAAGCACAGCATTTACCTACTGTGTCATCTTGATTGTCCCTAGACATCTACATTTTAGAAGCACCTCAGGTGATTCTGACGCCAGACTACATTTTATGAAACACTGGCCTATAGGACTCAGTCCTTAGGCAGCTAGTCACAAGAAAATGGAAAGCTGTGTCCTAGTGTGGGTGTGTGTGTGGGGTGTATATAAGTATTGGGTTGTCGGAAAAGTCATG
>NW_017732150.1:392489-428724 GCF_001890085.2 Hipposideros armiger
ATATATATATATATATATATATAGAAAAGTCAATTTTTCTATAAATTGCCTAAGTTGAAAGAGTAAGTGCGGTGTTTTACCTGGGAAATGCTGCCTTGTGTGCAATGGAAATTGTACAGTGACTGTCAGAGTCAGTTACTAAAATCTATAGTCAGCATTCTAGACCTAAATAAGGTATTCATTATTAAAAAGACTTTACATTGTAATTTTTAAAAAACTGAAATTATTTGTGCTGTTGTGTATATTGAACTCATATAAAAAATCATGTTTGCTCTTTATGTATTATGCCTGCATTCTTATTGTAATTATTATTGCATTAAATGTGCTGAGCCAATAATTCCAGGGCAACCAAAAAGTCAAATTAGGATTGAAGAAGATGCTACCTTGCTCATATTTCCAATGTCTTCATTAAAGATGGTTTACCTTTGCAATGATTAAAAGAAGTACTTAAAGTCTAAGGGACTGTGAGCCATATTGTCCTTTTAGAAAGACAACCCTAGAGGAACTGTAACAACTGCTGTGAGTTTGGCCTTATTCTCTGTTCCCTCCTCCCCCACACTACTGCCTGACCAGGGAAAGAAGAGATCTCTTTCAATAAAGAGCATACTAGTCATTCATTTACAGCAATGGCACCTGACATCTATTCTAACCGGGCCATGAAAAGATAGCTGCACAATCCATTCTCTTATACACTCCCTACAAAGATTCACTCTATCCAAACAAGGAGAGACTGACATTCTCAAATGCTACGGCTTCCTTTCTAAGTGAGGCGATTAAACAGAAAAAGGGATCAAATATGTCTGAACAATTCTATGCTTTTTTGGAGCATCATAGACTCTGCTCCTTGTTCAAATTCATCCTAATTATTAACAGGTGGCCATTAGCCTATACTGCATTGAAATTTGGGTATGCTTCATTTTCAGTAGATTGACTCCTGCCTCTTGGGAAAATTGCCAAGTTTTTTTCATTAAGGAGAGGTATATAAAATTGCTTCAGCAATGTCTTATTTGGTACTACTCCAGAAACCTATGGAAAAAAATCATTTATGAGTGCCCAGGATTCACCAATAAAATGAAAAAATGGTCTTGGACATTAGCGACCATTTGTTTTTCATTACTGAGATAAAAAAAAAAAATTCCTGTTGTTTCTTACAATTTCTTTATCTTCATGATTTACCTTCTTTCTTTCCAAAAAATGATGTAAATTGTGTAGTAGCCATGCAATCCTTTTCAACATGCCCTGCCTAAGGGAAGATAGTTATATTGATTTTCTTCAAATATTCTACAGTGAAATTATTGCCAGGAAAGAAAAGGACTGCATTATTAGGACTAAAATGCACATTTTTCAAATATTAAGGATAACTACTTCTGGGTTTTTTTTATTAAATTATTTTTTATTATGAAATACACATTTTTTAGAATTAGTTTCAGCTGTACAACACAGTGCAATAGTTATACTTTTTACCCCTNAATTATTTTTTATTATGAAATACACATTTTTTAGAATTAGTTTCAGCTGTACAACACAGTGCAATAGTTATACTTTTTACCCCTCGAAGTAACAACCCCCCTCCCCCAATCCGCCACCCCATTTCCCCCCAATATCATACATATCTATTACAAATCCCTTGACTTTATGGGTTTTGTTTTTAAATGCTTCAGTTTAGATAACACAAGGGCTATTTGCTTTTGGTTCCTTAGAGACATACAGATATACTCTATTCACCTACAAAAAGTAGGCTTGTCATTTATAAGGAGAAAATTTTCCCTGTAGATTAGAATGCTGGTATTGTTTTGAAAATTGATTTACATCTAATATTCATTGGTCAGGAAAACTTAAAGAAAAATTAGCCTTATAAAATAAAAACAAACTGTATGCCACTACTTCCTGCCCAAGGGACCATAAGGGAAGCACTCTGGCATTGTGGAGACAGATGAATCTGAGTTTTAATCCTGCCCATTTTACTTACTAATTGTGTGACTAAGGGCAGTGAGATCATTTGTCTGAACTTCAGTTTCCTCAGCTGTAAAATGAGAATAAATCTAGTGCTTGTCACATGAGTTTTATGTAAGCATTAAATAAAATAAAATTGTGAAATTGGAACATTATTAGTCCTTGTGTCTTCATTAACATATTTGTTCATTTAAAAATAGAATTGTGGGGCCAGGTGAGTGGCACATTGGTTAAGAGCGAGAGCTCTGAGCAACAGGGTAGCCAGTTCGATTCCCACATAGGCCAGTGATGCTGCGCCCAAGCTGAGCTGCCAACAGGTGGCAGGATGGCTCAGCTGGTGAGAGCACATGCTCTTAACAACAAGGTTGCTGGTTCGACTCCCGAATAGGATGGTGGGCTATGCCCACCTGCAACTAAGATTGAACACAGCACCTTGAGCTGAGTGACCGCAAGCAGCCGAAGGGTAGCTGGATGGTGACTGGACTTGGAGCTAAGCTTGCTGCGCCCTCCACAAATAAGACTGAAGAACAACAACTTGGCTGTTCCCCTTCCCCAATTCCCCAACACTGTTCCCCTTTCCCAATTCCCCAATAAAAATCTTAAATAAATAAATAAATAAATAAAATATAAATATAAATATAAAAATATAATTATGTTTTCAATCAGGCCAATGTATTCATGTAAGCATTTAATTATTTTAAAAAATGGTTATTGAGAATGTCCAGGTTTCATACACTATGCTTCAGTCTGGTGATTAGGAAGGAAACAAGGAAAAAATAACTGTCATCACAGACTTTACAGTAAACTGTACTAAATGTAACTTGGTGAATGAACACAAAATTATAACTGTGATGAGTACTAAGAAGGATAATCTATAACAAAAGTATTGGACTTAACAAAGAGAGGCCACTAAAGTTCCCTAAAGAAGTGATCTATGAGAGAACATCGTGAAGATAAAAAGGCGGTGAATAGATAAAGAAGGAAAGGAAAAACATTCAAAGCAGAGGAAACGGCTTGTGTAAATGTCCCCCATTGGGACAAAGTGTGGTGAATATGTGAGCCCTAAAGAAAACCAGTAGCAGGAGAAAACAAGTGATGTATATTGGCAGATAAAGCTGAAAAAGGAGACAAGAACAATATCATAGAAGGTGTTGTAGTATGCAATAGAATTTTATTTATACAGTAAGTGATGGGAAACTACTAAAGAATTTTTGTCACCTTTTGAGTGAGAGATGATATGATTAGATATGAGTATCATGATAGAAGTCTGGAGAACAATTTAGAGAAGGGCCTTAGTGGATATTGCATTAGTTCAGATGGGAGATGATGGTGGAAGTGGTGAGATGAGAAGTGAAAGGAATCAAAAAGATCGTTGCAGAAAGGATTAGTGGCTCCCAAGGGAGTTAAGTACTTGAGCCTTCTCTACATATGCCATGTTTGAATTTGCCTGTGCATAAATAAATAAATAAATAAAATTTTAATAAAATTGGGTACTTCCATTCATTTAATATTGAATGAATCTAAAACCAGTGAACATGAAAAATTGAAATTAGAAATATCATTGACTGACATTTATGCAGCACCTGCATACACTGGCTACTATACCCTTATGTTATAACTTTAAGGTCAACAAATGTTTAGGGGTTAAAAAATCAAACTTGAAGATACATTGGGTATACACAGTGTGAGAGAGTGCAGTGTCAAGGACGACTCCACAGCTTCTGGCTTGTGTACATGAACAGAAGGTGATATTTACAATGAAATATAAGATCAGCATGTTTGAGGAGAAGATTACATGCTGTTTTGGACACAAGTTTGGACACAAGAAAAGATATCAGCTAAACAATTGCATTTAAAGTTTTAAAGCTCAGATAAATTGTCCAGACTAGAGAAATACAAGTTGAGTCATTTTGAGGTTAGTGGCGATTGAAGCATGACCATGGAAGAATCTTCTAGGTAAGAATTGAAGAATTCTAACAATAAATAGATAGATAAAGCTTGCAAAGGGGCCAGATGAAGAGTGGGTAGAGAGCTGGGAGGAAACCAAGACAGTATTAATGACTCCAAGATAAAATAGTATTTAAAGAACAAAGGGTAGTGAACAGCACTGAGTGCTGCAGAGAGATTACAAAGGTGAAGACTGAACTACATCTACTGAATAAAATGATCTGGAGATTGTCAGCATACTTGAACTTATCAAGCACTGTTTCAGTGAATCTTGGGTTTGAAAGCCATGGGGTTAATGAGTGAGTGGTGAGAACGGGGTGCTGTGTGGAAGGGAAAGGGTGAAGTCATAGAAATAAATATGTACTGTTTCTCAAGTGTATTCAACATATAAGAAAATTGTTTCATATGTAAATAATATACATGGAGTTTATTTCATTTTTTTTCTAGTCTAGGTGGTGGAATAGATAAACACTGTGCTTGCCTCCTCTCGTGACCACATCAAAATTACAACTACAAAACAACATTCACTGGGAATTGCCTGATGTCTAGATGAACCTAAGGACATATAGAAGAAGCAACCTCAAGACTGGTAAGAGGGGCAGAGACACGGAATGAGCTGGTCCCACACATGGGTGTGACCATTAAAAGTCAGGAGGGATATCTCAGCTGCAGAGGTACCCCCAGAATAGCAAGGGGTGCCAGCCCAAGAAAGGCACCATAGCCCAGGGTTCTAGTGCTGGGGAGAGAAGTTCCCATAATTTCCAGCTGTGAAAACCAGCAGAGATTGTGGCTGAGTGAGATGAGAGCAGCTGCAGCCCCAGGCATTCCTCTAAAAGGGCCCACACGTGGATTTACTCGCTGAAGAACTGACTCATTCAGAGCTCCAGCATTGGGGCAGTGGCTCAAAAGACCACAAAGACATACAAGAGGAACTCAGTTGTCTGGCTTCAGGTCAAAGGCTGAAGGGGCAGCCTTCTCCCACATAGAAGTGCTGAAAGAATTAATGGTGTCTTTGTTGAGCCCTCCCCACTCCCAAGATGCATACACAGGCAGCTGCCATATTTGAGTCTCCATCAACCTAGCTAACACCATTCTTTCCCCCTGTTTGATGAGTTCTTGAGACCCTGCCCCACCCAACTTTCAGGCACACCCAAGCTTCTTCCAGTGTTTTTTCCATACAAACAACTCATCTTGGCGCATGCTGTGGACTTTCCTAGAATCTCTCAAAAGTTCACAAAACCCAAACAAGCAGCATCTGACTTCGGCATGTCCCATACTTCTTGCTGAGCAGCCTCAAGCTGGGCATTAGCAGCAGCTTGCCTTGCTTTGCAGCATGGCTTCTCAAGGCACCTCCAAGCCCGCCACAGATGGTAGCCATCTGTGGGTTGTTCTGTGGCTCATGTCAGATGGCCCCAGACAGGGCACAGGTGGTGGCTAAACTTAGCCTGTGGCAGGGCCCCTCCCAGGAGGCCCCGGGGCTGGTGCACCCAGTGCCAGTTTCAGATGGATCCCGAGCACCACCCCACTACCTCCTATGATGGCACATAAAAAGGGCCTACTGGGCAGGCAACAGAGCCCTGCTAAAATGAATCCTGCTCCACAGGGTCAGTTTTGCACAACAGTTCCTCCACTGTATTTATGGCCAGTCCTCACAACAAATCAGCCTGAGGGTCAATCACTCCCATTGAAGTGCCAACAGCAACCAAGACTCAACAACAGGAAGGCACACACAACTCACACAAGGAACACACCAGGAGGACCTGGCACAAGTGACCAGGGAGACTTCGCCACTGGGCCCCACAGTACACCTACTACAAAAGGTCACTCTACCAAGACCAGGAGACATAGTAGCTCTACCTAATACACAGAAATAAACAAAGGGAGGCACACAAAATGGGGAGACAAAGAAACATGTCCCAAACAAAAACAAAGAACAAATCTCCAGAAGAAGAATTAAACAAAATGGAAAAAAGCAACCTACCAGATGTAGATTTCTAAACACTTATTAGAAGGATGCTCAAAGATCTCAGTGAGAGCTTCAAAGAGATAGGAAACATAAAAATCAAGATAGAAATATAAAAAAAGAACTAGTCAAGGCTGGCCGAGTGGCTCAGTTGGTTAAGAGCTCGCTCAAGAGTGTGAGCTCTGACCAACACGGTGGCCAGTTCAATTCCCAGCCTGAGCTGAGCTGCTGCTGAGCTGCCAAATGAAGAATATAACTGAAATGAAGAACACATTTCAGAGCAAATCAACAGTAAATGAGATGTTTATTTGGGATTTTTCTTGTTTCTTCAGATAGGCCAGTAATGATATAAATTTCCCTATGATTTTTTGCAACATCCCAATAGTTTTGATATGCTGTAATTTCATTCTCATTTGTTTCTATGTGTATTTTGATCTCTCCTTTTATTTCTTCTTTGACCCAGTCAATTTTTAGTAGTATGCTGTTTAATCTCCACATATTTGTGTTTTTTCCTGCTTTCTTTTTGCAGTTGATCTCCAATTTCAAAGCCTGGTGATCAGAGAATATGCTTAGTATGATTTCAATCTTCTTAATTTGCTGAGGCTGGTTTTGTGTCCCAACATATGGTCTATCCTTGAGAATGTTCTACGTGCACCAGAAAAGAATGTATAGTCTGATGTTCTAGGATGAAGTTTTCTATAAGTGTTAATTATGTCCATTTGGTCTAATGTGTAACTTAAGGCTGATATTTCCTTATTGATATTCTCATTGGATAATCTATCTATAACTCTCAGTGATGCATTTAGGTCCCCCAGTATAATTGTGTTTTTGTCAGTTTCTCCCTTTAGTTCTGTTAGTAGTTGCTTTGTATAATTTCATGCTCCTGAATTAGGAGCATACATATTGATTATTGTTATGTCTTCTTGTATTGTTACCTTTATCATTATGAAATGTCTACTTTTGTCTCTTGTTACCTTTTCTGTACTGAAGTCTGTTTCATCAGATATAAGTATGAGGGCCGGCCGAGTGGCTCAGTTGGTTAAGAGCTCGCTCAAAAGTTTGAGCTCTGAACAACAGCAGTTCGATTCCAGGCCCGAGCTGAACAGCCGCTGAGCTGCCAACAGGTGGCAGGATGGCTCAGCTAAAAAAACCCAAAAACTTCAGATATAAGTATGGAAACACCTGCTTTTGTCTGGATGTCATTTGCTTGGAGTATCAATTTCCACCCTTTCACTCTGAGTCTATATTTGTCACTGTAGTTGAGATGCATTTCTTGGAGGCAGCATGTGGTTGGGTTTTGTTTTAAGATTCAATGTGCTACTCTGTGCCTTTTTTTGGTAAGTTCAGTCCATTTACATTTAGGGTTAGTTTGGTAGTATTGTGTGATTTATTTTTTCCTCTGTTTCCTCTTTTTTTATGTTATGTGTCTCAGTTCTGGATATTTTTTGAGTGGTTTATGTAAATAAAAGTTTCATATATACAGTGGTCCTTTTTCTTCAGCATGCATCTTATCTCCATTCCCCTTTGCAAATTCAGACCTTTACTCCCCCCTTTTATGTTTTTGTTGTCACAGATTATCCCTACTGATGCTGTGAGTTCATTTCTGAGTTGCAGTACATATTGTCTTCTCTTTTTCCTTTTTTCCTTATTAGTTTCAGGTGTACAAAGCAACATAATAGATATTTACACCGCTCACAAAGTGATAACCCCCCCAATATACCACTCATCTAACATCATATATAGCTGTTACAATACTATTGACTATATTCCCTATGCTGTACTTTATACCCTGTGAATATATATATATATATATATATATATATATATAAAATATATATGTCAAATATATATATTTGATATTCAATAGTATTCTACTTCAACTTCAGGTGTAGAGCACAGTAGTCAGGCATCTACACAGTCTATGAAGTGATCCCCCTGATAAGTCCAGAGAAAAAAGAATACAACCTTTTTCCTTGTTTATGTTTTTATCTTCTTCACCCTGTATGTTATGTTTAAGTGTATAGTCCCCTGTTATGTGTAGGGGTTGCCATTTCCTGCTTCTGTCTCTTAGTCATCTTGCTCATGGTTTTGTATCCTTTTGTCTTTTTGTTTCAGTTCAAATGACCTCCTTCAGTATTTCCTGTAATTCAGGCCTTTTAGTGGAACATTCCTTCAGCTTCTGTATATCTAGAAAGGTCTTTATTCCTCCATCATATTTAAAGGATAACTTTGTTGGATATATTATTCTTGGCTGGTAATTTCTCTCTTTCAATACTTTGAGTATTTGATTCCTGGCTTGCAGAGTTTCTGCTGAAAAGTCTGATGATAATCTAATGGGCTTTCCTTTGCAGGTTACCATCTTCTTTTCCCTGGCTGCCTTGAGAATTCATTGTGTGTCACTAATTTTTTTTTTTTTTTTAGCTGAGCCATCCTGCCACCTGTTGGCAGCTCAGCGGCAGCTCAACTCAGGCCGGGCATCGAATCGCTGTTGCTCAGAGCTCAAACTCTTGAGCGAGCTCTTAACCAACTGAGCCACCCGGCCGGCCCCTGTATGTCACTAATTTTTGACAGCTTCAATATAATGTGCCTTAGAGAAGGCCATTAGGATTCTGGTAATTAGGTGTTCTGTTTACTTCTTCGATTCAAAGATCCAGTTCTTTCCACACGTTTGGGAAGTTCTTATTGACTATTTGCTTGACTATACTCTCTGTTCCCTTATCCCTCTCTGCTCTTTCTGGTATACCCATTATTCTTATATTGATCTTCTGATGAAGTCAGATATTTCTTGTGGAGTTCTTTCATTTCTTTTAACTCTCAAGTCTCTACTCTTCCATCTGTGTCATTTCCAGATTTCTATCTTTGATATCACTAACTCTTTCCTTCATCTAATCAGCTCTATTTCCTAAGCTGGCTATTTCATTCTTTATCTCTTTTGAGTTATTCAGCTCTAGAATGTTTACTTTTTTTATTTCAATATCTGTGGTAAGATATTCATTTCTCCATTGATTTTATTTCTGAGTTCATTAAACTGCCTGAGTTTTCTTGCATCTTGTTGAGTTTTTTTAGAACTGCAATCTTGAATTCTCTGTCATTTAAGTCACATATTTCCATGTCTTTAAGTTCATTTTCTGGATATTTTTCATTTTGTTTCTGAGCTGCCTTGTTATCTGGTTATTCATGGCAATTAATGAATTGTTATTTGTCTTCCTAGACATCTACAGGAGTGGGTTCTGCAACAGGTTGGTAGGAAGAGGTCTTTAGTTTGCTTTCCAATAGGTGGCACTGGAGCATTTTTTTTCCTGTGTTGTTCCAGCTTCTCATGTGGGAGATTTCCTGGCGAGGTAGGCTTCTCATCTGTGACCAGGCTGCCTCAGTCTCAGGACAGCACCCCTGTGGGAGGGTGTGGTGGGCAATGGGGTTCTGAGCCTCTGAAATCTCAGTGCTGCCCCTGCAGCCAGATGTAGAGCTGTGTGCCTCAGCAGCCCTGGGTGCCCCCACTGGGCTCAGCCAGGAAAGGTGAGGGCAAGGTTGGCTGGGAGAAGTGGCAGGTTTGTTTGCAGCTTTCTACTCTTCCAAGTAATGGTGATTGCTAGACCACAGCTGCTTTGCCCCTATATCTCCTCCATTGTCATGGGAATTAGCTGCACTATTTGTCTACAACTCAGGAACTTTCTCTCCAGTTCTCATGGCTGTATATATTCTGCTCTGTAATCCAACTGTGCTACCATTTTTCATCTGGGGCCTGCTGCTAACCCAGGGAGGGTATACAGTGGCAAGCTCTGGGAGGTTGTGGGGAGGCAGCCAGGCTCCATGGCTTTGTGTTCTGCTTGGCTATGAGGGCTGTTAGACTGCAGTTGTCAGCGCACTTCTGTATTCAGTCTTAGCCCCAAGGTCTCTGCCCTGATCGCTGGGTTCAACCATATTATATGTTGATCCTACAGGCAGGACTGTGGGCCACACAATGTACACCTGCAGTCTCAATCCTCCCCTCTCCCAGTGAGATCCAGGCTGCATCCTGTGGCCCCCATCTTTGCACTTTCCCCTTTCCTCCTCCCCTATTCACTCCAATTCATGCACCTTCAGCTATTTCAATGTGTGGATTTTTCAGACTTGTTTGTGTGTTGCATAGGGAATCCTTTGTTGAATTATAGCTGTTCGGTTTGTTTTAACTTTGGGGGAGAAATCTAGAAGCACCCCTCACGGTGTCATGTTTCTGATGTCACTCCTAAATTTAAATTTTTGATCATTTTCTCTCCCATTTAAGCCCACAACTTTCTATCCTTGTCACTGGTTTTTTCTTGGAAACAACTTACTCCAATATCCTTAAAGATTTTACTAATTGACATGTACAGTAATATCTTGGTTTGTGAGCATAATTCGTTCTAGAAACAAACTACTCATATTATAAGACATCGCTTGCTTACCACGTTAAAATGTATTAGAAATGTTTGCTTATCTTGCAGAACACTCGCAAACCAAGTTACTCGCAATCCCAAGGTTTTACTGTATATTTAAATTTTATATTTCTCTTATTACGGTCACATGTCCACGCCATTCTAAATCCATGTATTTTATGTTTATATCTACTGTGACTCTCCTGTAATCAGCATTTCCTTTCCACCATGACCATTTCACCCCAATTATGTTGCTGAGTAATTTTACCTAACAGCTATGCTCCTATCTTAAGTGATCATTATGTACAAAGTGAAAAAATAATATTATCTCCTTTCTCATCACTGAGATAGAATCTAGTAATGATGCTGAGTTTACAAAAAAAAATAACAGAGCATCAGATTTATTTTAATTACACATTTAGAACATTTATGTTTGTGTTCTAATTAAAATTGAAAATCTGTCATACTAAAAACAAATTCTAGTAATGCTCAATATGTACCTTTCCTATCAAAGTCTGTTTTTAATCCTCACATTTCAGGAGAATTAGAAATAGTAACAATTTTATTAGTAGTTGCCTGGTTTTCATTTTTTATTAATAAAATGAAAAATGGTAGCAATAAATGTATTGTTATTATTGAGTTAGTCAATTGTGATGTTTCTCATGAGAATATCCTTTGTAGAACGTTCATTTTAAAAAAAAATTGAGAAAGCTGATAAAATTGAAAAAAATTAAATGAGGTTAATTTGCATGTACATTTTCCTTTAAAATCATCATAATCTTTCCAACTAATCACTCAGAAATATAGTGATAATAATGCAGACAGAATGTTAAGGATAATTTCATTTCTAAGTTTCAAAGGGTCTGCACTGTAAATTTGCATATGAACAGTAATACAGTTACTTTTAGAGACCAGAGATAGTGACAAATAGAGATAAGCTTATTATCCTGGAGAAAGCACCAATTTGCTTTTCACACATGATTCAAGTATAATAATATAAGGAATTATTATTTTTTAAATTTGCTTATTGAAAGAAAAAGATGCAATCATATTCATTTAAATGCAACACCTAAAGTCTTCATGTGGATGAGAAAGATTTCATAGCATTGGTATTTAGAGTAAAAACTATGAAGTTATGTATATTAACCATTTTTTAAAAAAAGCATATCTCCTGTGAAGACAAGTATATCCACTTCTATGCAGAATGACAAATGGCAAGTAATCTCCAATAAGAGGCCATGTTGATTTTAAAACCAGATTTTGTTAAATAGTTTCATTAAGAATACATCCTTCTTAATTACAACTGACTCTAATATATTACAATTTTAATGATGGCAAATCAATCAAAGTGGATTAATAATGAAGAGACCCCAAAATTGCAATAGTCCCTGTTCATCACTCCCTCGTCTAAAAGGAAGAAGAAAATGCCCTAAACTTAAAAAATGATGTTCATTATTAAAACAACTCCCCAACTTACGAACATTCTAGTTGCGAACTTTCACAGATACAAACGGACTTCACATTATGAACATTCATAGATGTGAACACATCGTGGAAGTAGCTCACGTGTCTGCCCTTGTCAGTTCACTCCATGCAATCCCCTATATGCCAGTTGTTGTACTGTACTTTACCACCATTTTAAGGTAACTGTAAAAGTAAAAATAGTTTATTTACAGTATTTTTGTGTGTGTTTTGTTTTTTTATGCTTTACATTGTATATTTGTGCCAAAGGTGTATAAGACTCACTTTGTCGGACTTACAAATCAATGTGACTTACGAACGTTCTCCTAGAATGGAACTTGTTCGTAAGTCGGGAACTTACTGTATTTTATTTAAGTTTCATTCCTCTGAAAATGAAAATAGCAATAGTACCTGCCTAATAGGGTTGTGTTTAGGAGGTAATCCACGTAAAGGCTTGGTAGTTTCTCAGGCACACATTAAGTACTAGATACATGCTGGCTATTATTATAGAGACAGAGATGAACAGAGGCATGGCAGCAACTTCCTTTATACCTCTGTTACTTCCTTCTTTCTTGCCATGCCCTAACCCTGAGCCACCGTCACTCACCTCAAAAGTCCCCCTTGGTAACTTTTCGTAGATTTTCTTCTTTTTCAGAAATATGTTTACCATAATTTATCAATGCCATTTTCTTTAATAATGCTTGCACCTCTAATCTTCATTATATCCATGTATCGATCATCTATTTATCTGCTGCTTAAGACTTATTACAAGAAATTTAGTTTTTCCAAATTCTGTAGTAATTCCTTAAAATACCCAGAGAGCTACATTCCCATATCATTCCTTGATAGCTACCTAATTACCCCTACATTTATGCTGCTTATACATGCACAGCTTCAAGTGCATGTTTTCATGAGGCATGAAGAAGGATAGAAGGCAAGACGGGTGAGTGGGAGGAAAACTATATTCTAAAATTTGTATAGGATTTTGCAGTTAGCAAAAACACATTCACATACATAATTTCAACTGAGATGCCCAACAATGCTGTGAGTTAGATAGCAAAGGTGTTATTATCTTGGGTATTTTTTAGAGAAAGGAAATGGGAACCTATTTCCATCTTTCCCCATCTTAAATAGAAAAAAGAAATAGTAAGGTGACCACCTTTTCTCTGTCATTTTTGGTTTCAACCAAAAAGAAACCTATGTTACTGTATTAAATTATTCTGACTTCACCTATCTGTCACATCTGTTTTTAAATAGCTTTCTAATTCTTAGATATGATTCCCCCATACTTGGCTATTTGAAAAGAAAACAAGAAGAAAGAAAATCAAAATGCATTGCCTTGCACTGGCAGCTTTATTCTCTCCTTATTTATCCCAATTTAAAAATAGAGGAAAAAAAGAAATAAGGGACAACAGCAAAACAGACAATGAATGTCCCAATATATGCTTAATCTATCCCAGCATTCCCTTTTATAATATTCTCTGAAGCAAAGGAAAATTCAAAACCTCTCTGTATTCAATTTTATCCTGCCACTACTACTGTTTTTTTTTAAAGATAAGCTCATACAAGAATATTAAATGATGCAGAAAGATCTTCATGATCTATTAAATGAAAATTAAAAACCAGATTACAGGACAATATGACTGGCCAACATGATATATATATTATTTTTGTTTTTAAAAATTCATGCTAATGTATTTGGATAGAAAAAGAGACTTAGATGTAGTTATCTTACCAAGTTGGTAACAGATTATCTAGGTTTTGAGCTAATGGGTGATTTGTAATTTATTCTTATTGCTTATATGTATTTTTAATTTTTTCAGTGCAAACATGTACTATTTTGTAGTAATAAAAAGCAATAAAAGTTATTTTGATGAACATAAAACTAGACCTCAAATATTATGCTAAAATGAATGCAGACAATAATACATACTAAAGGTGTTAACACTAAAAAATCTCCTCATCATTCTTGTCTTTCTTATTTGCCCTTCAAATTCATGTTTAGATGTCCCCACCTCAGAAAGCCTTACATGTGATTACTGGCCTAGCTTGTTGTCTTTGTCATGTGTATTTAGAGTGCCCTGTTATTACCTCATCTTAGCACCCATTATGTTGTATTATAGTGACATATATAACCAAAGGTCTCCCCAAGACCATAAATGCTGTGGTGTTAAGGAGCTAAATTTTCTCTGCTAACCCATGTTAAAACTATTCCTGATGCCTTATATATGTCCGATACATTTTTTTGAATTAAATGTGTTGAAATATTTAACATGAAACCAGAGTTCTGAGGTGGTGGTGGTAGTGGGGACAGAGACTGGGCTCCTTCTTCAGGCTCGGGGATTCTGTGACTTCAGTAAATCTAGAGTCTAGTTTCCTCTCTATGTTACGCCTCATGCTGTATTGACCAGTGTGTAGAACTTACCCTTAATCATTTCCCTTTCAGAACAATTGGGTGAATTACATCAGCAAGTTTACCATTACCTGGCAGGCTGGTCAGAAATCTTAAGTGGACATGAGCCATCCGAAGAGGCTGAGCAGTACGTGTATAAAAGAACCCAAACTCCCTCAGAGTTTGGTTTGCTGAGTAAACAGGTCTGCCTGAAATACCTTTGATGTCTTACAGCCGTTGCTAAACTGCCTGATAGGAAAGAGGTCAGAGACCGAGGGCTCCTACGTTTTTTGCTGGTAGTTTGGGTATGAGAAAGCTATGTCTGACAGGATCTGCATTCACACCAACTATTTAGAATGCCGGTGTGAAGATGCTGACTGAAGACCTGCTCACCTGTTGCAGCCTGGAACGTGGGGGGGGGGGCATAGGAGCTGGTCTCTGGATCCTGAGGATTCTGGTCTCTGGGGGGCTCTATGACTCCCACATGAACAGCAGACTCTATTCCAGCTTCCATCTCCATATTAGAACCACGTCAATGGGCCTCGTGCCCAAGTGATGGAGAGGGAGAAGACACGCCTCCACGCAAAAAGCCCTGGTACGCTGACTTCATCTCTTCCTACTAAGAACACAAACACTACAGCTCCAGGCTCTCCAACTGTTCATTCAAATGAAAAGCTCATGATTGAGATCTGTAAAAATGCTGGATTAAAGGGAGCTTTCTCTGAGTATGCTGATTTTTTTCAATAGCAGTGTACCTGCAGCACATCATCATCTGTATCCTGGGTTGAGGAGTTCAAAATGCCACCCCCTGTGGCTTCCTGACAACTCCTGGAAGACTGACTGGGGTGAAAATAGCTTCTTTAAAGTCCTCTGAGGATAGGTCCATCCAGATTAGGAGGAGGATAGGTTAGTGGGGTATAGAGGATGCCTTTTGTTTGTTCATTTTTGATAAAAGATTTATAATTTTAGTAAATGGCTGATATGCTTCAGGCTTTGAGATAAACTCCCTTTCTCACGTCAAAGCTGATCTGTTCTGGGGTTAGGCAGAGTTCTTTCACTGAAATTGTCTCTAACCTCTGGCTACCTTTCTATCTTTTCTGCTGGTGGATTTTCATAATGCCACCAGTTTGACTCTGAAATTCTCTATTGGTAAACCAAAGTAAGCCTTTTGGATTTGCTAATAGGAACTTCCACAGAGACCACTGTGATATGTACTGCCTACCACTCCAATCCTTGCTGGAATGAACCTCCATACTTTTCCCCCATGAGCAGTATCCAGGGAGCAAGACAGATGAAAGTAACTGAGTAGAAGGGAGGATCTGACTTCAGGTTTCCTAAAGAAATCAGAATTCTTCACAAGAAGGAATGAAGTTCCCACGTGTAAGCAGTCCCACTAAGCCAGTAGTTCCATTTTAGATTCAGAATACAATTTTAGATTCTAGATGCAGAACAGAAGGAGAGATGGAAGAGACAGTTTTTTAATGAAGAATGTTACTCCCCCAGGGTCCTCAAATATGTTCAGCCTTGTGGTGCAATAAGTCATTGTCATTCTTTTCTATAATATGTTTTTAAAATTAAATTATTATTATGTTTATAATACACATTGGGCAATCAGGTAAATGAAAAATTCTAACAGTTGCTGAAAGAACTATATCAATTGCAACCTATCACTACTATTGGTCAAGCTTAAAAAAAAACCTGAGCAGGATGACTGGGTGGATATTTGACTGACTAACTGAACAACCACTAACATTGAAGTAAAACTCATTTGAAAGAAACTGACTCTTCCTTCTCTTCTTATTTCTTCATTTTCTTTACTGTTTTTCCTTTCCTTTTCCACTATAATTATTCTTTAATGAGTGCTCTTAATCTTTTTTTTTAAAACATATTAGCTGTCTCTAGATAGTAAGATATGTAGGATAAAATCAAGGTACAGTTTGTTATTATGAAAACATATTTGATCTAAAGACTAGGGATCATTGTTATTTTAGAATCATTTTTATTTTAGAATCCATTTTTTTTTTGTTATTTTAGAATCCATGTCTTTGGTGTTTTTTTGTGGGCCAAAGATGTTACATAGTGTGCATTCTGTTATAAAATTTGCAAGGCTCAACTCATAGTTTCCTCAAAGCTCCTATTGTTGATGACATATACCAAAAGTTGAGTTACTTTGCTCGTAGGACCAATCCAATAATTCTGTGAACTATCTGAGTTGGTATGGCTCCAACTATTTTATCAACCTCTATGCCAAGCAGACACAGGTCCACAATTGTTTTCCTTTGGGGTTTCAGCCCAAGCTGCTCTGTTAGATTTCTTTTCATTTAGGTTTTTACTTGAAGATACTCTGCTTGATTTTTTTTTCTTTAAAATAAAAATTTCACATTACAAGGGTTCTTAACCCGTGGTCCATGGAAGCACCTTGGGAGGGCTATGAACCACCTAAAATAGAACATAAAATTTTGAAAATGTCATTCTGTAACTTCTTTCAGAGGATGGTTCATATTTTTCATCAGATTTTTTTTAAAGGGTCTGTGAGCCTTCTCAACAGTTAAGAACCATTGATTTTACATAGAGGCAGATACCCATAATAAAATTCCAAGATAACTGATATGTAATGTTTTTGAAATATTTAGCCTTATAGATTAAACATGCATGAGAAGTATATGTTGTATCAAATTATCTTCTTGATAGAAAAGAAAATTTAATGATAATATTAATACAAACGATGAAATTCTAAACTCTGCTTGATTTTTAGAGATGGAGTTCTTAGCACCTCATTCTTGACCTGAGAAAACTTTTGGAATATCCAGAGCATTTGACACATTCCTATTTGAAACCCTTTCTTCATATTGCTGCCAAAATGCCACTCTTTCTAATTTTGCTTCTACATCCATGCCTGCTCTGGCTCAGTACCTTTTGTATTATATCTCTTGGATATTTGTTTTCATACTGTAAACCAACATCTGAAGGTGACATTCACAACTGACAATTTAAAATGAGGCGTAGAAAATTCATTTATGAAACTAAGAAATGCCATCCATTTCCACCTGATAGTCCTCTCATGGCAAGAAGTTATCTCTGATAACAGCACCAACAGAATTTTATTGGTCTCCCACTGACCTAAAGCAGGACATGGACGAAAACTGGGGTATAGACTCCAAACTCCTCACCTCACTTGTTCCCTTTACTGTTACATGGTGGGACAAAGTTGCCCCATGAAGAGGCTTTAAGATGGATGTCTTGCTAGCAGCAAAGGCAGGTAGGTAGTAGACAAGCTTCTGTAGCCTCCCTGATAGTGAGGCACTGTGGAGAGGGTAAGGAGTTGGGTACCCAAAAGCATTACCAGTGCCACATGATTGCAACATCAACTAGACATCACCGTGCTCAAAACAAACCTGTCTGGGAACCACAGCAGACAGACCTCACAATTCATCATTCATGCACTTCAACAGCTGATAATATTGTGATGACCAGGGCCAAAACCGAACCAATCAATCATATCACATCAGAAACCAGTTAAAACCTAGAAGACACTGTATACATACACATGTCCCCTCATTCATCACCATGAGAACAGATAAGACTTTTCTCCACACACAGATGTTGGCACTGCAGAGAACACAGTCTTGAAAGCTTCAGGATGTACTTCAAAGAGTAACATAAAAAGAGCCAGTTCTTCATGTGCATGTGTGACCACGGGGACAATCACTTAAATGATCTGTACCTCAGTTTCCTCATTTATAAAAGAGAATGATAATAGCTCTTATCTCCTGAGGTTACTGTGAGGATTACATGATTACATATGTAAAACATTTATAATAGTGCTTGGTACATAGTAGGAGCTAAGGAAGTATTATCTGTTATTCAACTGGGGCAGCCTTCATGTGACAGAAATAATTCTTTCCCACTGAACCCTCTTTCCTTGGCTAGACAGTAGAATGGAGACTATAGGTTAAATGAGTTATAGCAGCTAAATTTATTTGAAAATCTAACTTGTTGATTCTTATTCTCTTTTCCTTTTTTTAAAATTAAATTTATTGGGGTAACAATAGTGAGTAAAATTATATAGGTTTCAAGTGTACATTAGGATCTCATCCTAATTCATTAACATACTAGGACTTGGTCAACATGGTTGAATTCACATTATCATGAGTTCATTAGTTTTAATCTTATTTATTTTTGTCTGTGTCTCTAGATGATTAAGGCCTAATAATTTTTCATCTACCCTTTACATTAAATGCATGTTACCAGAGATATTGAGGAAAATTATAATAAGATGTGGTAAATTCTAGCTTATGTTTACACCGAGATGAATCGAGACAATCTTGCATAAAGGTAGGTGCACTACAAAGAGATATTTAAAGTGATCAAAGACTGTTCCAGTTTCAATTCTTGTTAGTACAGTCTTTGAACACTGACCTAATATGATACATTGCTTCATTAATCAGAATAGAATGAGTTGCTGGATTTTCATTTGAAAACTAGTATCAGCTAATGAACATACATTTATTTAACAAAGAGACAACAGTGACAACTGAGAGCTGCATTCCCTAGGAACAAAGTTCCTTATAGATACCCTTATAACAAAGCAGAGATTGGTCACAATTAGAGAATGCTATTTTTAAAGATGTAAATTTGGTTACAGCAATTTGAGAAAATTTTAAGGAGCTCAAACTTTATTCAGTGATGGACTGCAGAGTAGATGGACTTAAGACTGAAACATGTTAAATTCTCACCAGGATTCTCTGCCAGTATTTTTAGAAAGCAATTCATCTGGACTTGTTATACGAATATGTACACCTCTTATTTAGAAACTCTGAATGGTAAGAGAGTTTGGGGAAGTCACAGGAAACTTGGAAAATGTGTTTATAAAGTAGCAAAATACATTACTTTCTGAACGGTCCTTTGGAAGCTTTGTTTTTGCTGGGTGGCTTATGTAAAAGGATTAAATAGCATACTCTGTGTTTTTGCTATTCAGTGTTTCAATTAGTTTCTGTTTTGTGCAGCTTAATTAACACTGTGGATTTCTTTTTTATATAAATAACTGATGTCAATTGTAGAAACTTCAAAATTAGTTCATGTTAGCTTCAAACTACAGCTATTTAATAATAATAATTGCTAACACTTTTTGAGCACTCACCACATGCTAGGCACTATTCTGTGTGATTTACATGAAGTTTTTAATTTGATCTTTAATCTTATAACAACATTATGAGGCAGGTATTGTTATCAGTCCCATTTTACAGATGTGGAAAACAAGCACAGTATGGTTGAGTAATGTGTCCAAGATCACACAGGTGGTGTGCTGTGGCAATCAATTCAATTTCTAATTATCTTTTTTAAAAATTAAATGTATTGGGGTGACAATGGTTAGTAAAATTACATAAGTCCCAAGTATATAATTCTATAATATATCATCTATATATCATATTGTGTGTCCACCACACAGAGTCAATTCTTCTTCCATCACCATATATTTGACCTTTAACCTCTTCTACCATCCCTTCTGCCCCCTTTCCCTCTGGTAACCACTAAACTGTTGTCTGTGTATACGAGTTTCTGTTTCTTTATTTGTTTGTCTTGTTCCTTTGTTGCTTTCAGTTTTATATCCCACGTATGAGTGAAGTCATATGGTTCTCAACTTTTTCTGTCTGACTTATTTTGCTTAGCATGATCATTTCAAGATCCATCCATGTTGTCGCAAATGACAGTATTTCATCTTTTCTTATGGCCGAGTAGTACTCCATTGTGTATATACGAGGTCTGACAATTCAGTTCGCGAACTTGTTGCAATAATGTTGCTAACTTTTTCTGATACCAGAGGGATTATTCATTATAAATTTGTACCAGCTGGACAAACAGTTAACCAAGTTTACTATTTGGGAGTGCTGAAAAAGCTGCATGAAAAAGTTAGACAACCTGAACTTTTTGCCAACAATTCATGGCTCTTGCATCACGATAGTGCACCAGCTCACACGGCACTGTCTGTGAGGGAGTTTTTAGCCAGTCAACTAATAACTGTATTAGAACACCCTCCCTACTCACCTGATCTGTCCCCCAGTGACTTCTTTTTTTACCCAAAGATAAAGAAAATATTGAAAGGAAGACATTTTGATGACATTCAGGACATCAAGGGTAATACTGTTACCGGCCAAGAGAGGCCCCGCCCCCCAAAGAATTTTAAGTTTTCTTTCCTATAGAAATGTTAAGTCTCCTCCCTAGTTTCTTAGTTTCTTAGCCCTTGGCTTTGATTACTTTTCTAACCAGTTTGTAAATCCTAGACTAAAGATTGCTCCTAGCCTGAATCCTAAAATTCTATCCCCCTGCTTCTTGATTGCTTTGTAAATCAGTTTCTGAATCCTAAACAATAGAGGTCCCCTGCTTCAGATAACTACTTGAAAGCCTGTGACTTTCTAATATCCCCCCAGGCCAGTAAGCTAAATGCTAAACCCATTCTGGGCCCAGACAACTGATGCCACCTGAGTAACAGGCTGAATGTCAACAGGCTTCATGAGAGCTAACAGATTTATTAATTAAAATCTATTTTTCCTCATTCAGGGACTTTGCGGATACAGAGAATACCCCAACAAGATTGCCAGTCACAACCAAAGAAGCCAACGCGGTCTTCCAGGTGGAGCTCGAGACTCCTTCCTCTCATCTGAGATCAGGAGGGTGAGAGTTCCGTGAATCCCCCAATAGGCAGGGACAGCTCTACGACCCTGCCCAGCAGGAAGCAGATACAGAAGAGACCTCCTGTCCCTCCGCTTCCCATAGAGATTTCATGGGGATCACGTCTCTCAAGGGGAAGGCTAGGTAGGCAGTTAGAGGCAGGCATTGGGTCTCTGCTTTCCTGCCCGTCCCACAAAATGTGACTGCCCAGTGACCTCCCGTCTCCACCCAAAACTTCTTTTCATTGTAACTATCTACCCCTAAAACAAATGGGTACAATTAAATCAAACCAGTCACTCGCACCTGCGCAGTACAGCCTGTCAATCACAGGTGCCAATCAAGTGGTCCCACGCCCTTAGGGTGACAGCCCATTCTAGAGAAGGGATAAAAATCCCAAGTCCTGGAAAGTTCGAGCCTTTTTCCCTTTTTTCCTTTTTGGATGCCCTGCTCTCTTGACCGTTTATTCCTTTTCGAGCCCTTTGAGACTCGCCCTTGTGCGTGGCCTTCTCCAAACTCTTTGGAATGTAATTTCTTTCCTAATAATGGGTCCTTGAGCTATTCTCTACTGCTTGGGCCTACTTCTACTCTTTGAAATATATTGTCTTTTTAAATAAACTACTTTTTCAGTGCTTTACTCTGGCATCTCATTCAATTCCTTGCTCGAGTTGCCAAGGACCTGGATTTCGCGCCGAAAAGGGGCCCACTTTCAGACAACAATATGACGACAGCTCTGATGGCCATTCCAGAAAAAGAGTTCCAAAATTGCTTCTTTGAAGGGTGGACTAGGCGCTGGCATCAGTCCATAGCTTCCCAAGGGGAGCACTTCAAAGGTGACCATAGTGATATTGAGTGATGAGGTATGTAGCACTTTTTCTAGGATGAGTTCGCAGACTTAATTGTCTGACCTCGTATACCACATCTTCTTAGGTTTGATTTTTCTAGATTTTAGTTAGATGACTAGAGAATGAATCAGAGACACTTGATAGTTCATGGGGAAGATAAAGGAAAAGGTAGGTATGGAGGGCTTCTGTGTAGGCTTGTGTTTTTGCTCTTCTTCTGTTTTTAGGAGACGGAATTTTGTTGTGTACATGTTGAGTCTAGGCTCTGCAGTCTGAGATGTGAATCTGGCCTCCACCATTTATCCATCTTGGAAAATTACTTTAATTATCTGAAGCTCAGTTTCTTCATCTATAAAATTGATATAAATTGTATTTACTTATAGGGTTGTAGTGGTAGTTAAATAGTAACTAAATGACATTCTCCCATTAATCCCTTAGTTTTAAACATATGATGAGGAGGATGAGGATGATGATTTTATGTCAATCTGTGCCCTTACCAACTAGACAATAGTTTCTTAGCTCTGTTACCTGCTATAGACATTCAATAATCCATTTTGAATACTCCTGCCAGACCAGTGTAATTGCTCAAAACTCCCTTGCATCGTGTCACTATTCTGCTAGAGAAATTATGTTCTTGAATATAAGGCTTCAGGGCACCAAACTTAGAGTCCTATAGACCTGGGCTTACATCCTAGAACAGCAATTGGGTAACCAGAATCTAGCACAGTACTCATCAGAAAGTAGGCAAAAATAGTTATTGAGTATATGGGATAAAAATGCAAATATTTTTAGAAGAAATGCAACAGTGAGTTCCTTGTATGGGTTATCACTGGTATGAGTTTCCATGGTCTGAGCCAGTAGATAACAAAAATAATAGAAGGCAGAATATGTTCTCAATATCTATGCTTGATGTTAAGAGAGATTTGTGAAGACACAATTGCAATTAAGTAAGCAAAGCCTTTTGAGAAATAAGAAAAATTCACCCACTGAGAGGAGTTTGTGTTTCTGGCATGGCCTGCACAAATAAAAAATGGCAATCATGTTCACTGCAATGCTATTTCTATAACCCTTATTTCCATGTAATCACTGAAATAAAAGCACAAAGAAGTTTTTATATATATATATATATAACAGAAAGCACAGAGGCCAATAAAATGAGCCAGTTAACTAAATGGAAGTCAAATAAAATGATGTGGAATCAAAATAATTAGCTGTCCTCACAGATCAATTTATTTCCAAATAAAATCATGACCTGCTTAAAATAGAACCACTTCACAGTTTCGCTATGAAGAAAAAGGACGCATTTCACTGCTGCCAAATTGTCATTGAGTAAGGGTATAACCATGTTAAACTAACCTTTTAAATGAGCTGTTCCTGAAGAACACATGAAGCAAGAAGGTTTTAATCAGTGTAAACAGGTGGAAAATGAATGGGGGTGAGTAATAAACAGTGCAGATAGAGATCTTTTGATATTCATGTTCGAGTAGTGAAAGCAATGGATATACCAACACACTTGTGGGCAAGGTCTCAAATACTTAGTTATTCACAATTATGCCCTGAAAATATCATTCTAAATATGACCATTTGGTGGTAAATGCCATTGCCATAAGATAGGATACAGATCTCAGATGGAATTTACATCTGCCTGGTGTAAAACTATTTACAACAAAAATCATCTTTTAGACAGAAGAAAAGCTGAAAACTACATCAATGACTTAGTAATAGAAAAGTTTATTTTTACCCTCAACAATAATATATATAAATAGTTATATAAACTATATATAATGTTATTATACAAATAGAGATACATAATATAGGTATGCAAAAACACATTTAACTACATATTTAATTATTTTATGTATCATACATATTTATATTTTTATACTTATGCATTTATTAATATGCCACAAATTGGTAAGATTAAAAAATAATGCTATTCAGTGTTTAAAGAGTAGGTGGAGCAAAGGGCATTATTATATAATGTTGAAGGGAGTCTAAATTGGCACAACCTCCTTGGAGGTTCACTTATCATTACCTATGAAAAGTAAAGTGACTGCACTTAGGTTTCTGTCATACAGAAAGTGGGCAAAGGCATAGGAACTAGTATGTTCCTTGAAGCACTGTTTGTACTAAAAAAAATAGAGGCAAGCTCAATGTGCATCAATAGGGGGATATTTCAACAAATTATGGTATCTTCTTACTGGAAAAACTACATAGCCATTAAAGTGAATGAGAGAAAAAAAAATATACACACACACACACACACACACACACACACACACACACACACACACCAAAATGAGATGTTCATTGTGAATAAAAAAAAAAAAACACTTGCTGAACAATATGTAGAGTCCATACTAGTCCTGTTTTTGTAAATTGCTGTATTTGTCTGTTTATTTTTAAAGTCTGGAAGAATACACATTGACCAATTAAAAGTAGGTATTTTCGGCCACCTAAAATTATTGTAGTAATCATTTCACCATACAGTTGACTCTTGAACAATGTGGGACTTACTGACACCCTATGCAGTCAAACATCCATGTATAACTTTTGATTTCAATGAAATTTAACTATAGTAACCTATTGTTCACCAGAAGCCTTACCAACAACATAATCGATTAACACATATTTCATATATTAAATGCATTATATACTGCATTCTTGTAATAGATTAAGCTGGAGAAGAGGAATTGTTCTTAAGAAAAGTATAAGGAAGAGAAAACATATTTACAACACTGTGTTGATACTGTAAATTTACATAGTCTGTTTATAAGATGAATGGCCTCAGAGTACCTACATCAATATTATCTTACATGAGTACAAAGCACTGTAGATGCTACATACATTATTAACACTAGACATGAAAAATGAAAAGAACGTGAAAAATAAATTCATATATATTTACAAGTATAACAATTTCATGCACTGATAATGAAGCAGCAATATGATTGCTTTATTGTAGCCTAGTGTAATCTATACAATTGCTTCACAATAGTATGGAAATCTCAAAAAATTTTTCCAATGTTTATTGAAAAAAATCTACATGTAAGTGGACCTACACACTTCAACCCATGTTGTTCAAGGGTCAATTGTATATGTAAGTCAAACCATTATGCTATACATCTTTTTATTTTTCAATTTAACATAATTTAATTAACTACTTAATTGTAGCTGCAATGTTAAAATTTTTTTAATTAAAGTTTATTGGCTGTACAGTTCTGTAACACATCATCTATTATCACATTGTGTGTTCACCAGCCAGAGTCAGTTCTCCTTCCATCACCATATATTTGACCCCATTTACCTTCTTCTACCACCCCCCTCCTACCTGGTAACCACTAAGCTGTTGTTTGTGTCTATGAGTTTTTGTTTCTTTATTTGTTTGTCTTGTTCCTTTGATGTTTTCAGTTTTATATTCTACATATCAGTGAAATCATATGGTTCTCAACTTTTTCTGTCTGACTGATTTCGCTTAGTGTAATAATCTCAAGATTCATCCATGTTGTCGCAAATGGCACTATTTCATCTTTTCTTATGGCAGAACATCTTAAACTTATACAGTGATGTATGTCAATTATATCTCAATAAAACTGAAAAAAAGTAGAAAGAGTGAGAATGAAAATGAGAGGGGAACTCTCACTTTTTATATTATATATCTTTTCATTGTTTGAATTTTTGTAATTACATAAAGAATGAAATGTTGCCTGTCTTTCAAAGTTACATTACATTCATATTTGCATGTATTATAGTGTACTTATTTGTAGAGGAGTTTCCCTTCTCAATTTGATGGTAATTATTTGAGGATAGGGACTATGGCTTACTTGTCTTTTTATCCACAACATTTCAAACCTAGATATTTGTGAGTGAATAAACGATTGATCTATGCAAATCATCTAAATTATTCTGAATTCCATTATGAACAGCAGCTGGATCTAGTCCCTTGCTACTCAAGATGTGGTCCTGGGCCCAGTGACTATAATTGGCAATAAGGAGCATGTTACAATAGAAATACAAATTCTCAGACCCCATTCTAAAACTAGCAAATCAGAATCTGCATTTTAACAAGATCCCTGGATGATTCTTTTTTTTTAATTTTATTAGGGAATTGGGGAAGGGAACAGTGTTGGGGAATTGGGGAAGGGAACATTGTGTTTTTCCAGCACCCATCAGCTCCAAGTCAAGTTGTTGTCCTTCAACCTTAGTTGTGGAAAGCGCAGCTCAGCTCCAAGTCCAGTTGCTGCTTTCAATCTATTGGGTTGTTGGGAAAGTCATGTCATATTTTTCTATGTTTTTCAATGCAAAAATGAGTCATGACTGTCCCGACGACCTAATAGCTGTGGGAGGGCACAGCCCACCATCCCATGTGGGAGTCGAACCTGAACCTTGTTGTTAAGAGCACACGCTCTAACCAACTGAGCCATCTGGCTGCCCAATGTACTTATGTACATTAAAGTTTGAGATGAATTGCACTAGAACATCACATAACCAATTTAGCTCTGCTGTTTGCAAGAATAAGCAATTTTTGGGTCAACTATTTCTCTGACTCTGAGACTCTTCAGCTGTAAAACAGCACAATCATCCATAACACATAACTCATACAGGTTGTGAAGATGATTTTGAAACTACAAGTGCCTGGAACTTTAAAAAGATGAAATAGAAATTCATTTAAAATAAAGTCAGACTATGGCAGACTTGTAAGTTAATCCTCACATTGAGTACAAATGGAGAAAAATAGAGAAGCAATCGATCGCTCAACAATATAAAAATATTACTTATGGAAAGACAACAATCACAATGCATATTTTCCATCTTTGCTTTCATTATTGTTCTAAGTAGAAGCATAGCTAAATAATATGTCAAATGATTTCTTGGCAGTATTTTTCCAGCACTCAAAAGTGCTAGCATCCACAAACAGTTAACATGGCAAAATAATTGTAGCAAATTTTACTTATGCAGAAATATTAATTAAAGTCTCTTTTTAACCTAATATTCTGTCAATTACTGTGAGTTTTAGGATCACCATTACTGGAACTGAGAAGTGTGATATCATATTACTCATAAAACATGTGTGTAACAAATATTTTTCTCAACTGATACCAGTACACAATGAATACACTGAGAGGGAAAAAGATAATTGGATTGAAGAAGCTACAGGTAGTCAGAAGCAGCACGGGGGCCTATGGCAGTATCATTAATCTTGCTCTGCTTTGATAAAAAGTTTTAACAAACAGTTGTGTGTGTGTGTGTGTGTGTGTGTGTGTGTGTGTGCGCGCGCGCGCGCACACACACACACACGGGCACTAGCACACATAGCTGTTGAGGAAAACAAAATAATGCAAAAGGGAGAAAATAAAGTCATCAGAGAGAGGCAGAACTACAATTTTGGAATTTGAAAGCAGTTAGACCAATGCTCAACTCAACACCTATCTGACCTTGGCAAAGCTATCTAAGTCCCTAAGCCTCAGTGTCCTTATCTGTAAAATGGGATAATTAAAGTATCTCTCATCTAGGATTTGGGGATTACATGAGATAATGCAAATACTGGATATTGTTATTAAGATTATTTAGTACATTATATATACATTTTTATATATAATAGGAAATCGTGAGGAAAAATGATTTAGGGGGAATACTATTTTTGAAGATGCAAAGTTTTGCACCTGATGCTACTGGATGTGGTTACTTGACTAAAGCTAAAGATTATAGAAAGCTTGAGTGGGTGACTGTGCAGCACAAACCTGGCTCTCCCTTCAACTACAGACCCAGACCTCTAAATGCCTACCAATCATCTCCTCTTGAATGGTAATGAGGCATCTCAAAACAAACACTCTAAACTGAACTCCTGATATTTCAGCCTGAATGAGGTCCTCCCACAATTTTCCCCATTTCAGTTCACGGAAACTCTTTCTTGCCCACTTCTCAGACACCACTTCATGGTGTTATCCTTGGCCTTTCTCTTTTGTGTACACATCAAATCCATTAGAAAATCCTGTTTGCTCTGCCTTAAGGGTATATCGCCTGTATAATCCTGGATAGTAAGAACTGATGGTCATGTTGATGACCCTGAGCTCTACAAAACTTCAACCAAAGGAAAACACAATATTGTATTTATGTGGCAGGAAAATAGAATCAGATAACCTGTAAAAGATTTAAAAAATTGGACCCTAGTTTAATATATTGTTCTTTTTTCAGTTTTCACAAAAACAAAATAACATCAAATTTCTCAGGAGAATCATTTCTCCAAATATTCTGGTTAATTGAAATTTTATTGTATCATAAATTGCAAAAGAAAAGACAGGAAGGACACTCCAGGTTTAATCTAGTCTATTACCTGGCCCTTGGCATTATTCTCCTAAATTATTCCAGACAGTAGACATAATTTTGAACATGATTCTTAAAGATACTGCATTTAAAATGTCTCAAGGGAGAGATAGTCACAATCTGTTTTAGTAATTCACTGAAACGATTTCCACATTTGAGTGTTCAGACCGGATGGTACATTCCTTGTGTAGGTTTTCTGTACAGCTCAATTCCTGTTTCAGATGCATGGTCATGTTATCTTTGAGTGTCCATTATTGCAAATTCCATATGTGCTTTGTCTAGGCAAGTAAAAAGAAAACTTAGAATCTCCTTGGTAATGTTCATTTTTCCTCTTAACAAGTTGACAGAAACTGTGGCAGTTTAAACCTGGATTTTTCAATGGCTGATGGATTTTATTAGTTTGTTCTCTGCCATTTTCACTTCTTCCATAGAAAAGGATTTGAGACCATTTTTAGGAGAGAAATTATGGTCTCTGAATTGGGCAATTAATTTTACTTATTACAACTGACTGTCATAGATTAGAATGTGAGCTAAGAGGCCCAATGAGTCCTTTACTTTCTATTTGTGAACCATATCTGATTGAAGATAACACAATTGCCAGAGTAATATTTCATTCACACAAACAGGCAAGTGAACACTTACCTTGTAATTGCCATAAGAGTTTTCAGAAATGTAAATTGATTCTGACATTTAAACTAAAGTTTTGTACTTTCATAGAAATTCCAGCTCTTTTAGAAAACTGCATCGTATTTTAAATGAAATCTTGAGAAATACAGCCAGAACACTGAGACAGCCTCTGGGCTATGGATTGAGCATCTATTCTACTCTAAGCTCTGTCACAGATTTGCTGTTGCATTAGATAATTCACTTAGCAAAGTCACTTTAAGATAATAAAATATTTCCAATTTTCTCCTACTTACGGGAGGCTGAAAAATATTAAGTTTAGGACAAAGGGATTACTGTGTTTCATCAAAGCTTAGATATTGGTAAGTTTACTATTAATAGTTTACCCATTGCCCAGCTAATACCTTTGATCCTTCATGTTCTTTATGTCCTAGTTTTGATTGTTTGTGTTTTTTCTGTCATCTGAAGATACTAAACACTTGCATATTCTATATGTGAAAGGAGCAAAGCAATGCAAAACATTTCTGAGAGTTTTAACAAACCACACATGTTAAGAGAAATTTTAAAACTGATCTCAGTGTTATATGAATTGAGGCAGGGAAATTAAGGAAGTAATCCTACATTTACATTAGTACTTTCTACTCCTTCACGTGCACAATGCTACCTACAGAACGTGTGCTTGTTTTTCAGTGTTACACCACAAATATTTATTGAGACAATCATAGGTGCATGGCACCATGGATAATATAAAAATTAGGAGAATACAGCTCTTACTTTTGAAATCTTGCAATTAGGCAATGGAGATTAGACAAATATCAGAAATGGTTATGATACCAATAGCATGAGGTACTGTCAATGCATTTTTCATGCATAATATTTAATTCTTACAAGAACCCTGGGAGAAATAGCACTTATTATTTCCAGTTTGAAGAGGAGGAAGCTGAGGATCAGAAAGCTTAAGTGGCTTTCTCACATACTGGTGAGTACTGAGCTGACATTTGAACCTCAATCTGTCTGGCTCTAAATAACTCACACTTAACTATTATGCCATACTTTTTTCTCCAAAGTGTTGTGTGGGAAAGGAAAACACATCTTCCTGGGTGATAGATAAAGGCTTCAAAAAAGAGGTAACATTTTACTCAAAGTGTGTTCATGTGGCAGACACCCTGTGCTAGGTGTTTGGGGCATATTTTTTTCGGACCTTATCTAATTCATTATTTACAGTGATAGTGTGGGCAACTGTTATTATTATTAACACATGCTTTCAGAGATGAAGAAACTGAAGCTACAATTTTACTAACCAATGTCACCCCCATAAATTAAAAAAAAAACAAAAAACATAAGCTAAAGCAAGGGAGATGAATAGCTCAATGTCCCATGGCTAGATAAAAGCAGGGCAAATGTTTAAACTTTGATTTTCTGACATAAACCCTTAATTAAGCTCTTTCCGCTTACTTCAACTATTCCCAGAATTGTACCTTGCATAAAGTGGACACTTAAATATTATTGAATGAATAAAAGTATCTTAAAATATTTAGAATCTTGACAGGCAAAGGTATATTCAAAAAAGCTTTCTAGGTAAAGAGAAAAGATTATTAAAGGCACAGAAGTGGAGTTTTGTGAAGTATTTTTGGGGCCAATGAATGGTACGATTGGCTTAAGCTTAGAATAGACATAGAAAGGCATGAGAAGTCAAAGTTAACAAGAAGCCTAGGGCCGGCTGAGTGGCGCGATGGTTAAGAACTCGCTTGGGACGCCAGAGGGCCCCGGTTCGGATCCCACATGTGACGGCCAGTGACACTGCCCTCCACAGCTAAGATGCTGAACAACAGCTCAACCTGGAGCTGGGCTGCCGTGAGTCACCCGCGACGGCATAGGCTGCATTCCCTGTGGCAGTGGGTTGCCATGGGCTACCGTGTGTAGCCAGCAGCCAGCAGCCAGCGTGAGCGGCCAGCAGCCACAGTGAGCAGCCGTTCAGAAGCGGGCGACTGATCTGCCTCGCCCGGGAAGAGCGCAATGATGGTGCACAACTAGACTGAAGAACAAAACGACAGCAACTTGTCTGTTCCCCTTCCCCCAAATCCCCAGCACTGTTCCCATCCCCCCAATTCCCCAATTAAAAAAAATCTTAAAAAAAAAGAAGCCTAGTTAAACAATGATTTGAACGTTAAGGTAAGAATATTTACTCAATTCAATTTATTCCTTAAGTAAAATGCAAATACATTGAAGGATTTTTAAAAGGGTGATGACATGATTAATTGCTTTACTGCAATTATTAATAGTATAGCAGTGTGCTAGACAGGCTGAGTAAAGACGGACAGAAGGGAGATAACAGTACATGAGCTCAGGAAAGAGGGACTCAAAGGCCTAAACAGAGGTGGAGGCATTGGAACTGTAGTAGATGCAAAAGACATTTCAAAGAGTAAATCTACAGAAATTTGATTGTTGAGGGGAAGGAGATGCCAAAGAAGGATCGGCAGTTTCACATCTGAGAAAGGAGAGAAAAGGTGGTGCCATTATAATACTAGAAAATTTAGTGGGTTCTCTATGGTGATGGGAATAATAAATTGTGATTATCTTAATAAAAATTATTTCAGTTTACTAAACATGTACTGTGTGACAGGCACTATAGCTCTATAAGTTAAGTAGAAATTTATCCCCATTTTATATGTGGGTAAACTGAGGTCTTAGAGAAATTAAATAAGTTGCTCTAGCTCTCACAAATAACAAGTGGGAAGCTGCACTCTTTTTTACAAGCTTGACTGACATTGGGGGCAATGCTTCTAACCATTGACAAATGCAGTTGGGGATATGCTGCATATATAATGCTAAGAGGATATTCAAGTGGAAATGTACATCAGGTGTATAGAAATGTACAGCAAAATTTCAGGGCAAAGTGGGGCAAACGATGTAAGAGCTTTCTTTATAAATATTATAGCTGAAGTCATACAAATGAATAAGACACCCCAGACAAAATATATAGCAAGAAGGGAAAGATTTCACAGGTATAACCATGCTTACACTTTGTTGTTATATTTTGGAGATGATTGTGTAAGGGTGACACTGTATTTTCTGTTTTGAGATTTAAACCTCTAGTGTAATTTGATTTAAAAGCTAACAATTTAGCTTGAGACTTTTTGAAAGTTTTTCTTTTCTTTGCTTCTCTCCCTTCCTGCCAAACCTTAATGATTCTGTTCACTATACATTTACCATGCATGCCAGTTTCAACAATTCTGTTTACTCCAGACCATACGCATACCAGGCTCAATGACCATGTTTCCTCAGGGACACCTCCAGGACACTGACTTGAAAGTTTTTACATTGGCATAAGATCCACTCCTATCCCTGAAACAAACCAGCCTCTGTGAAGCACCTCTTCAATAACTCTGTTTACTCTGGGCCTAGACTACCTGCTGCCCATTCCCCCCCCCATTGTTCTGCGCCTCCTCACATGCCTATAAAATCTTTTGGCCATACTGGGGGGAGGAGGAGGGAGGAATAGTCTTTGGACAGGAGTCTGCCATCCTCGCAAGAATGCTGGCATTTTTAATAAACCTGCTTTTCTTTCCACCAACCTCGACTCTCGAGTTTTGGCTTTCACTTGGGAGCAGCCAGACCTTTAGAACGGTAACAATTGCATCCCGGTGTGGGTTACACTATGTTCTAGTATAATTCTACCATTTAAAACAAGAAGAACAACAAAGTTTGCTTGGTCCAGTGTTGACACTTACTAAGATAGAAGTTAAACTAGGGTCCTAAAGGGAAACCACAAGGTGTGGAACTTGTGAGAGTTGTGATCTAGTCCCATATTTTTCCTGTTTTAAGTCAGTAAGCATCATCAACTTACCACTAGATGGCAGTATGATTCTGCAACAATGAAATAGTGACAATCATATACAAACATTTATGATTAAAAATAAATTAATGATAAAGCAATTATTGCAAGGGAAATAATACAAAGAACCTAGATTTCTCCTATTAGGCCAGACAGAAGCACATTTTTGCATGTTCAGACCCATTTAATTAGCTTTTTGGCTCTACTGTTGGCTAAGAAGAGTTTTTCTCATTATTTCAAAAAGAACGTGTGTAATTTACAGTTTCTTTTTACAGCCCTTCTGCATACTCTGATAGACACTGGAAACCTTTAACATTACTTGCTAAATAAAAAATATTGTGCTAGTTGAAGCCCTAAAAAGACTGACATCTTTTCAAGAAAATGTATCAGCAGGAAAAAAGAAAGAAAAAAAATATGTTCTAAGTGTTCTTACAACTTAAACAGATTTTTGTTTTTGTCAGACTTAAACAAATTTTATCACAAATATGATGAAACCGCCAACATTATTTAGACTTCAACGACCATCTAAAGGTTTTCATTTTTCATTTGTTGGTGGAAATATATTTACTTCAAATCAAATATTAACCAGAAGCCTAATATGCAAAACAGATACAAGCACTGCTGCTGCAGTTACAGTGGAGTGGGGGCTCTGGGGCTTGGTCAGGTCTGCACTCCCTTTTCCTCTGCCGTCCCTAAGTGGATTTGAAGAAAACTGCTTGAAAGTCTCTGACAGTCTGTCTATATTCCCTACTTTTTCAATTTTCTAATTCTGCGATTCAGAGATTAAGGATGGGGGAGAACACTTAGATAGGGCCTCACTTTAGGTGACCATTGTGCTGGGAACACAATCCCTCTTGGCCTTCCTAACCCATGGTCCAATACTATTTCCATTGGGTCCTTAATTCCTTCTTAACCCTAGACTACACTCGTGTTGGAACTAAAATATGCCCTGAAGGCTGTGCGCATTATTATCATTCTATTATACACTTATTCTACATTCTAATCTTCATGCAATTGCTATATGTATACATCACACACCTGGCTGAGATTTCAAGTGAAGCAGTGGAGATATCGTGTAATGGATATTATAAAATGTTATGATAGGGCACGGTTTCAAATATTTTTGCACTTTTAGCTTCTGTTATTACTGGTAAAGCAAACACATATCAACAAAATTGTATAGAAGGAAAACACTGGACTGCAAGGGGAAAATATGAGAGGCAGAACAGCCTAATGGAAAGAACAAAGAATTTGGACTCAGAATGAACTTGGTTCTTCAAAACTGAGTTGATCATGGGTGAATCGAAGTTGTACCATCAGTATAATGGGGATGATAATAGTAATTACCTCACTAGCGCATGAGAAGGATTACAGGAGACAATTTATATAAACAACCCATTACCAGGCCCAAATCAGGTAGGCACTATACATGTTAACTCCCTTTCGTTCTCATGGTAGCCACTATTGTTTCGGTACTGTTTTAAACCTGCTGTGTTACCTTTATAATGTCACTTCCATATCTCCTTGTTCCCCCCTATCTCTGCTATTCCATGATTATAAAAATGCTATTTTTACACAGCTTAAATATGTCAAATGTTCTTCTGCTATTCCCTAATATGAATTTCTTATGAATTGTAAGTAGTACCTGCATACCGATGGATAGACGTTTTATTATTTGTTTCAATAACAGAATTATTATTCATCATAAAACAAGGTAATAAATATTTTCACTCATTTTTTTTCTATTTAAACCTCATAAAATTTGTTGGCTAGACTGTACTGAACCTTCAGTTTGGAGAGTTTTTTTTTAACTTCAATAAATTTATAAACTCAGAAGCAAATGAACAAAAATATCCTTGCTTGTTTGCTAATGTATCACATCATGATAAACTTCAGAGCTATGCATATTCATAAATACTATCTTCCTTCATGATTTTTAAATTTCATACTTAAAATTAAATAATTTTCATATAAAAATATCCAGTATGATTACTGAAATCTGTGTATTTATTATAATGCTCAACTATCAAATAAGTGTCCGTTATACAATTTACTAGCATGCCATTATAAATCATAAGCCATGATGTGGCAGTGGGCCCTAGACAAAGGCCTTCCCAGACCATGTGGTCACTAAGGATTTCGTGTGGGTTTCAAAGACATTCCTGGACTGTGTGGTTATCAAGACTTCAGCGTTTAATGTTTCCAAATTCCTACCTCACCCAGGAGCCAGTCAGGAACTGGCACAATGACCACATGTTCTAATAATAAATCTTAGCTGCCAACCTGAAAACTTCAGGGTATATAGCCCCAAGTCCCACCCGGGTCAGTGCTCAGCCTCTGGATGTGAATCCGCTAAGCCAGCGCTGGCATTAATAAAAGTTGCTTCCCACGCCTTGGTGTCCTGTCTCTTTGTCTGGGTTCCCTGCAACAGTGAAAAGAGAGACTTTAGAAGTTTTCAACGGTATGGCAAATATGCTGTTTCCCCAAACAAAAGCAAGTGGTCATCTTGGTCATATTGGTGGGACATGAAGCATACGAATATGAAAGAAAGTAAAGGTCAGTGTTGTGTGTTTCAACGACAAAGTCAAGGAGGACAAACAAATAGAAAGTAGCAATAAGCAAATTAAGGTCAAGAGAATCAGAACACTTACAACATTTTACTTGAGCTTCAGGTATATTAGAGAGTAATGTCTTAAGAGGAAAATAAGATGACAATCTTGAAAGCTTTCCTGTCTTTCCTATGATGAAATTAGTATCTGCAAAGATTGTGACTCCATTATAAAGGAAGACAGATAAATGGATAATGTGCATGAGATTTTCAAAGCCTTTATTTCTGTATGTAAGATGACTTTTTTTTTTTTTGCAAATATTTCCAAATATATTTTTGTAATTTAGAGAGAAGACACATTGTGCAAATGTTTAAAATGTGTGTATGGCTATATCAGATTACCTTAAATTACACTTGGCTACATTTCACTTTTTTACAAACCATAGTGCATGGTCCACACAATACAACTTGCTGTAAATAGAGAGGCAGTACTTCAAAGAGAAGGCAAAGAAAAATTTGATGGTTTTCAAACACACTCCGTGTTTATGGAGATAAAACAGCTGCACACTTAAAAACAACACGGTAACATTCTATATTAGTTGAGACCTGAGGAAGTTTGAGAGTAGCCATATAATTTACTATGGCGTTTCTTTGAAAATCTAGACACCACCAGAAAAGTCTCAATACACCCTCCCCTTCAAAGTTCACTACTAAAATAACTTCAAGGTTCATCATTGCCTCACATAGCTCATAACTTGCTTCAGTAAATAATTTCCACAGGAAAGCAACAGCAAGAAAATAACTGCAACATTGAAAAGTACCCAAGGGATATAATAATTTGAAAATTAATTTTATTTTCATGTGTTGACAGGAAATTCTTATAAACATCTTTTTGTTTTATTATGAGTATTATTACAAGTTTGATAATTCAGTTTTCAATAGAAATATCCAGTAATGAATTGATTCAAAACTGAAAATTAGAGAAAATTATAAAGGTTTCTCTTCATTTTAAAAGCAGATTAAAAAGAAAAGCTTAAGTACAGGACTCTGCAAAGAAAACACAGCTGGGGAGTGCGCACTTAAAAAATAATCTACGAATACATGTGGCATAAGTAAAGCCTAATGAAAATTCCATCACTTAAAAACATTTCTTGGGCCGGCTGAGTGGCATGTTGGTTAAGAACTGCCTTGGGACGCCAGAGGGCCCCGGTTCAGATCCCACATATGAGGGCCAGTGACACTGCCCTCTACAGCTAAGATGCTGAACAACAGCTCAACCTGGAGCT
>NW_017732150.1:430824-435737 GCF_001890085.2 Hipposideros armiger
TCCCCAATAAAAATCTTTAAAACAAAACAAACAAACAAAAGTAATACATAGATAACATCTCTTAAAATGTGTACATCTTTTTGGCACCTTTGGTAGTGTGAAATTATTACTCAGTTTCTTTTCCTAGAGGTATTAGAAATTAATGCATTAACTCTGATTGTGGAATGAAATATTTGAACCCTTGGTAAAGGCATTTTAACAGTGTTGAAGGCATGAAGATGACTGATATTTAAAATCATACCAGGTTGGTAGATGCCTTCTCCAATTTAAGTTTGTGTCTACCTCTTCGTCCACTTCTCAATCCAATCATGTACTTTAAGTCTCAAGCTTCAAGTGTTATAGTTTAAGTCAACATCTCCCAAACACAAATATGCATAATTGTCTTTAAAATGAGTATTTCTATGAGTTAAATAAATAAGAATAGTTCTCATTTGGTTTAGAAAAATTTTACTAATCCAGAATGTTTTGGATCTTTTTACTTAGATTTTGGTACCAGCCTCTCTTTTAAGTCTTATCCTTATAACCGTAATCTCATGTATTTTAGACAAAGAGTAATTGTTGTTTATCTCTCAATGATGATCAATTTCAATTCAATTCAATTCAGTTCAATTGGACAAATGTCTATGAAATATGATATTCTAAGTGCTACTTCAAATATGAAGATTCATATAACATTATATTATGATTCTTACAAATTAGGGATTTTTGCCAAGTTATCTACAGCCAATTATCCTTATAATGTTACCATGCTAAAGGCCTGGCTACTCCGACATGAAAACCAAAACTCAAGAGACGAGGTTAGTGGAAAGAAAAGCAGGGTTATTCAAAATGCTGGCGTTCTGGGAGGATGGCGGACTCCTGTCCAAAGGTCATCCCCTCCTCCCAGCATGGCCAAAAGGTTTTATAGGCACCTAAGAGAAGACAGAAGAAAGAGAAAGGGCAGGGGGTGTGGTGTTGACCTGGACTAAATAGAGTCATTGAAACTGGTCTGGAGTAAACAGAACCGTTGAAATTGACATGCATTGTAAATGTGTACTAAACAGAATCATTAAGGCTTCGAAGGAGAGAAGAGGAGAGCAAAGAAAAAAACTTTCAAAAAGTCCCGAGCTAAAACTACACTGCTAAATCAAATTACACTAGAGGTTTAAATCTGAAAATAGAAGATACAGTGTCACCCTTACAATAACAGGTTGCACAGATTTGCAAGGTAGCTACAACTTCCGATATAATCTGTGACTATAGGATAAAATGATGCTAACTAGTTCACTAGGGATAAAACCTATAAAGTGGGCTCTATTAGTCACTGACTGTACATTCAACTAACATTTAAATCAGGAATATTTGTTTGTTTGTTTGTTTTTTCAGAAATATACAAACAAAAACCTCCAAAAAACAACCACCCTTGACCTATCAGGTCACATTACAAATATTATTAAATCTATACAAAATACTTTTTGGTTTAATAAAGTAATTTACAATATGGGTTCTATTGTTGGTCTATTTTGTTTTCTTTGCTGCTGGAAACTCCAAAGAACAAGAGGCATTTTCAGTCTTCTATCCTGAGAAATTAGGAAAAAGCCTGTTCTGAATCTGGGCTCCTTGCCTCTGGACTTCATGGCTTTTGCATTTCAGGGCCCAAAACAGTTTAAGGCATCAAGGAGATCCAATTTCTGATTAAAAGGTGGGGACTAATTCAAGGTGAAGGAAGACAGAATAGTGTTGAAAATCGAGGACACTTAAATAGTTTGCCCTGAAGTAGTGAATAGTGAGGTGATAGTTTAAGTGAAACTAGCAAAGGGATACACGTTTCAGAGTATCTATGACGAATTCCTCACAGTTGACATCACCGGGGAGACTTGACAAAAGTTTGCCATGTCCCACAGAGACTTAAAGAGAAAGTAAACAATGATCTTTCAAAATGGACCAAGGGGTCTTAGACAATGAGTATTCAGTGGCTACTAAAAAGTGGAATGAAAATAATAGAGACCTTTCTGGAATTTTCTTGTCACTGTAAGTTTCCAGTCTCAGAGGATGGCCAAAATTATTAATGAGAGTGACCATCTTCTTACCCTGACAAGTTGAAACACATACACAGATGTAATTTGATTCAGGAAAATGTAAAGAAATGGGACAATTCTTGCATATAAGGCTTGTGGAGAAATGCACACCCATTATAAATTATAAAATACATATTTGTGCATTTTCTGCTCCAACAACATATACATAGGATTCAAATGAATCTTCTAAAAGTACATTAAGTGTTAGTAGGAAATATATTTATTCTATGCGCAGGCAGGCTTCCACTATGTGGTTGAGAGCTGACCTGACCCATATCACATTGATTCCATTATATGCTTGTGCAGCAATCACCCCAGAGAGAAATCTTTTCTAAGTAATGCAGACAGTTTTATCCATGGGATTTCCATCAAATCAGTGTAACTTGAAACCAATGCATTATTTAACAATACTTCTTTATTGGGGTCTGGGTAACAGGGTCACTGCAGAATGATTAAAAAGAAATGGTACAAAGGCTATACACGGCAGTGTACGTGTAATTTTCAACTGTTACCGCTACGTTGTCTAAATCTTCTTTTTCCCTCTCAGGGAGTGAGTGTTGCATATCTTTCCAGGAAAAAAAAAAGAAAATTATGGTCCTTTTGACAAGTGAGTAAGGAGAGGATTCACTAGGTGACTAGGTTGTGCGACATCAGTATCATTTTTTATCAGCAGTAAAGCAGCCTCTGCACCAGGCCATGCTCCTTAAACTATGGAATGTTTGTCTAGCTCTCTTCCCCCAGCCAGCTGCTCTGCCTGAAATTTCCACTAACAGGGCCATTCTTTCAGGTAACAAATGTGAGGCAGCAAATTTGGAAGGCCGATATTCACATACATGAGCCCACATGTTACAAGGACGAGGGGCCCTTTGCTTTCTTGTCCTGTCCTCTTAGGATTGCATTTAATGCCTAACATGAATGTCCTGGAAAACTCCCCACTAAAGGGATAGGCAAAGGTTAAGCAGGGAAGTAGACAACTAGGAATAAAGCCCACAATTTATCAAAGAACTTGTTCTGCTTATCTTAAGTAAGTCCTAACTATCTTATTCAAAAAACTAAAATAAAAAGAGCCTGAGGATGATGATTTAAAATGGCCTCCCTCGGGCCGGCCGAGTGGCGCGATGGTTAAGAACTCGCTTGGGATGCCAGAGGGCCCCGGTTTGGATCCCACATATGAGGGCCAGTGANGCCAGCAGCCAGCGTGAGCGGCCAGCAGCCGCAGCAGCTGCAGTGAGCAGCCGTCCAGAAGCCAGTGACTGATGTGCCTTGCTTGGGAAGAGCACAATGATGGGGCCAGTGAAGCAACGTCCTTCACAACTAGACTGAAGAACAAAACGACAGCAACTTGTCCCCCCCCCCATTCCCCAGCGCTGTTCCCCTCCCCCCAATTCTCCAATAAAATCTTTAAAAAAAAAACAAAAACATTTCTTGATTGGTTTGAAAGCTCAATCCACAATGCTTTTTCCTAGTGCCAAACTTTTGTGAATGGTTCTATGTCTCCTTATGTATAGTTGTGATGGATGACAAAAATCACTTCATCAATTCAAATTCTGCTTAACAGATTGCTCATTTAAATATTACTGTTATTCACTTATTTGAAACAATGCAGTAGCAGAAGTTAAAATAATCTACTTTATCTTCAAGATAATACCTCACTGCCTCTTTGAAATAATCTTGAGAGATAATTTTGAAATAAGAAGAGATACCAAAATAGATTAGAAGAGTAAGTAACCAATGGCATTTTGCTATTTAAAATCAGAAAACCAAAATTGTTATCCTGTTGCAAAACATTTTTTCCAATGTTTTAACAATCACAAGGGATTTTAGATTTGTGGTTTTGTTTTTATTTTGTTTTTTACTTTTAATCGCACCAATCATTTTTTTAAATATCCAGTGTTCTCCAAATATTATACTATCTATGCAGGATATGAAGATGAACAGAACAAAATTCTAGGGGTAGGGGGATTACCAAGTAAAAAGGCAAATACAAAAAATTGTTGTAATCAAAATAGCTTTTGAGGGACAATGAACTATTTGGAATATCATAGAAATCATATTGGTATACTGTATTATTATTTTTTAATTTTATATTGGGCTTTTCTAATGGAATATGGTTAGATTATTTGGAAAGATGAAAAGCCTGATGTTGTATAGCACTAATACTTCAATCATATAGCATTTGATTAAAGGGAACAAAAATCCTGACTTAAACTTAACACTTATGAATATCTGGATTAGCCACACAATTCATATATTGAAGTCCAAATTCCCAGCGTGATAGTATTTGAAGATGGGGTCTTTGGGAAGAAATTAGATTTAGATGAGATCAATGGCCTTGTAAGAAAAGACACCAGAGAGCTTGTTCTCTCTTTTTCCCTCTCCATAGGACAACACAGTCAGAAGGCAGCCATAAAAAGTCAGAAAGAGGGTTCTCAGAAGAAACTGACCATGTGGGCTGTCTGATCCTGGACTTTCAGGTTCCAGAACTGTGAGAAAATAAATTTCTGTTGTTTAAGCCATACAATCTATGGTGCTTTGTTATGGAAGCCTGAACAGATTAAGACAAATACAGAGGGTGACAAAAAAATGTTTACATATTTTAAGAAAGAAAAAAACTGTATTTAAATTGTAATAAATGAATGACGTTGGCATTCATTTGATCAACGCCATCTTTAGAGCGAACGTCATACTACACATTGCTACCATAATTCAATTCAACTTCAAAAAGTAATACATAGGGCCGGCCGAGTGGCGCGATGGTTAAGAACTCGATTGGGATGCCAGAGGGCCCCGGTTCGGATCCCACATATGAGGGCCAGTGACGCTGCCCTCTACAGCTAAGATGCTGAACATCAGCTC
>NW_017732150.1:439783-447031 GCF_001890085.2 Hipposideros armiger
CAGTGAAGCAACGTCCTCCACAACTAGACTGAAGAACAAAACAACAGCAACTTGTCTGTTCCCCTTCCCCCAATTCCCCAGCACTGTTCCCATCCCAATTCCCCAATAAAAATCTTTAAAAAAAATAAATAAATAAAATAAAATGGCCTCCCTCAAGCTAATATAATATTTGGCAGTTTGTACTATCTCCCCTGTCTCTTAATGACTGGCAACAGTTTGTGTGAATAATTTACCGACAAGCATAAATACCTGTGATGAATTCAGAGAAGGAGCATATGCTGTGATATACTGTCTTTGATATTAGTGTTATGAACTATTGAAAGTTACCCGCTAAAGTTAAAACAGGTTTTGTTGATTCATACAATTCCATCAACAGCAGTTTACGGAGAAGTGAATGCCTGATCTCTAATTTTCTTTGTTGTAAGGAATTTGTTTTCTGCAAGGATGCTGGAAAATGCCTTCATCAAAGGACACATCTTCCAGGAGTTCTGTTTTCATTGATGTGTTGTTCATTAAGCCACCAGAAGCAAGATTTTTTTTTTAAGTGAGTGTGTGTTTCTTCTATCTTTTCTTTTTTTTATACCCTTCGTATTTTGAGAATTCACTTTCATCTTTCATCTAGTAATACTACTCTTGTGTGAAGACTGAATAGGAGCAGCCCGCCTGTTACTGCTGAGCATTTCTGAAGAGAGACTGAAAGAGCTGTTTTTCTATTGCTTTTTCACTTGGCAAAAGTGTGTGAATGCTTCATTAACACTTCTTAGGCTATAAGTGAAATGTCTTTTTGAAAAATGATGAACAATCTGTGTCCCACAGCTCTTTACCTAACCTAGACCCCAACACCTCTCTGCACTCCCCTAGGAAACAAATCCATTTTCTGTTTGTTGGTTTCTTTATCATAAAACACTGAAGACAAATTTGGGTGTGAAGGTGTAACTGGAGCTCACTATTGTTGCTTCTTTCCAAGATCAGGGGGAAAACCCTTTTTACTTGTACTCTGTTGCAGGTGTTGAAGAAAGCCCCAAAATGCTTGCTGCCAGTAGAAAATTATTGCTCAAGTTTTTCTTTTTTATCTTTTTAACTTAACTTCTTCGCTGTGAACGTATTTATATCCCACTAGAAAGTCCAAGGTAAGTATGTGAATGCTGAAGTTATAAACAATAAAACAATCTAGTCATAATTTAGAGGATGGGGTAGGATGATTATTATTTCCAATTTATGTCTCCCTTTATTTAAGTAAGGAACAAAAGAAGTGGGAAAAATAATGGTAATGGGTTTCAGTATCAATACATTATTCTGCTGTAAGTCCAAGGCGGTGTTATAATTGAGAATAGATTTCCATTATAAACATGTATTTTCAGAGGCTCATCAGGTTTGTTTGTTTGTTTTTTCAGAAATATACAAAAAAAACCCAACAAAACACCCTTGACCTATCAGGTCACATTACAAATATTATTAAATCTATACAAAATACTTTTTGGTTTAATAAAGTAATTTATAGTATGGGTTCTAGATCCAGGTTGCCGGCGTTCAAATCCTGAATCTGTCTTTTATACTAGTTACTTCTCTGAGCCTGACATTTCTCATATGTGAAAGGGAAATAGTCAAATTACGCCTACTTCATAGAGTTGTTCTGAGAAATAAATCAGGATATGCAAAATATTTACAAGAGTTCCTCACAATAGGAGATCTACTATGTTAGCTACGATTATCAGTATCTTCCAAATTGTTAGGAGTGGGGAGGGGAGGAAACATCAGAATTCCTGAGGGGCTTTTTCAAACTAAGCAGTTTCCAAAATCCTGATATACCTTCTATCTAGGGAGGAGAGTATGTCCCATCCAAATGTAAATCACAGTTGGTTTTTTTTTTTTTGGCTGAACCATCCTGCTACCTGTTGGCAGCTCAGCGGCTGCTCAGCTGGGGCTAGGACTCGAACCGCTGTTGCTCAGAGCTCAAACTCTTGAGCGAGCTCTTAACCAACTGAGCCACTCGGCCGGCCCTATCACAGCTGTTTTGAGCCATTGTTATTATGTTATAACCCTTGGGAGTGTAAAGGTCAGAAAATAAGTTGAAAGATACTGATATAAAAGTATGTATTTGCATAACACTGTACATATTACCTCTGTGTCAGATACTTTATGTACATTATGTTAAACGAAATGGCAACTTTGCAACCCTGAAAACAATGTATTATTCTCCCCACAATAAGAAACAGTAGAGGAAGAGTGGGTGTGAATTTTTCAAGGTCATACAAATAGTAAAAGGCAAAACTGAGATTTGAATTCAGGTCTCTTTGCCTCCAAAGGTTTTTTTTATTTATTTTTTATTTTTTATAAACTCCACCAGGCTGCTGTAAAAGGAAATCCTGAGCAACAAAACACAATATTATGCAGCCAGAAAATAAATGAACCATTTAGCCATCAGTCTGGAGCGTGACTTTAAAGAATGTAATATCTCTTAATTAGTAAGTATTTCTGACCAAGCAAAAATTTCAAAGATAGAGTTAGAAGCAAAACAGGCTCTTTAAATAACTGCAGATGATTTTGAAAGACTGTCTTTGTATGTACACAGTCTGCAAAGGACTACTGGTCTGACATTAGTCTTTTCAGTCACACCTATACTCACAGATGGGAGGACATCAACATGTAAATAGAGACATACGTTATAGCTAAAGATCAAACTGAAGCTGATGTCTGTAGCAGAAAAATAATTAAAAAGTGCACAAATCAGGGGCTTTTTCACATCTTTATGAAGAATAAGTTTTTCGTGTGTATGAAGATTCTTTTTTTGTTTAGCTTAAATGAGGCCTGTGCTTTGTTTACAAGCATTATAATTTACTGGCCAACACTAATTACTGAGTATTGCAGGAGAACTCAAATCATTTCTTAAAGCCAAAGAGAAAAAAATACAAATTTACAAATTTGCAAATCATTCTTTTCTGCTATGGAAATCACAAGTATGTTCTCTAGCTATGATATATATCTATTTTTAGTAATTTGCAAACCTCTGCTGCTTTATTCTACTAAATTGTCCTGTATTAAGTTTATTTGTTTGTTAGTTTTGTTTTGCTTGTGGTGGCAAGTGATAGAAATGAACTTTATCTAACTTAGAAAATATAAAAGAGAATTTAATAAAAGGACTTGGGGGAACATTTCAGGGAACCTAAGATAAAAGTAACCAACAAGGCTTTTAAAGTGCAGGAATCAGAGCTGCTCTGGAGACACAGCAGCAGGGATTCGTGGGCCTGATTGGGAGGCGAGGGCCCTGCTAATAATATCCCTGAGTGTAGCCTAGCCGTCTCCATTCTCTGTATCTCTGAATTCAAAATTCAAAACCCTCAGCTTTGGTGGTGTCCTATATCTGAGAGTTCTTTATAAAGAAAGGGGTGGGAAATTATTGTGGGGGGCCAGCACTCTGTAAAATGTCAGTTACAAAAAGTACTTCATTTAAACATGCCATGTCATCATCTGTCCTTCCAACATTATATTTTTGAAAGCTTCAAACACAGAAAAATTTAAATAGTAAAAAAGGCATGTTTATGTACCACCTAGTTTCCATAATCGTTTAGATTTTGCAACATTTGCTTTACCTATGCCCACAACATAGACATAACACACCACATTCCTGTTTTACTGGATCATTTGAAAGTAAGTTACAAGCATGATGACAATTCAACCCTGAAAAAATGAGCATTAACTTCCTAAGATCAAGGACATTTTCCTAACTCCCCACACCATGATCATATATAAATACATCAGTAATTTCACGGTGTTTTTTAAATCTATAGTATTAATAATTATTTCTAATACCGAAGCCTTGCTTAAATTTCCCCAACTGTCCTTAAAATGTCATGTTTAATTGTGTGTTTTGAATCAGGATCCAGTGGAGGTTCATAAATGAAGTTGGTGGCGCATTTTACTTTCTTTTTAATTTAGAATAGTACTCCCATCTTGACGACGATGATGATGATGACGATGATTCATGACAGAGACATGCTGAAAACCATATCAGGCCAGTGGTATTATAGAATGTCCCTAATTCTAGATTTGTCTGTGTGTGCTTATTATCAATTTGTTGACTCTCAGATACAAAATCAACTTCAGTGTCTGTTCTTAGATAACGGGCTAGCGATTTAGCATTGCTCTTTTACAGTTTACATGATGGTAAACTTTGTCAATAGAGGGTACCACAGGAACACTGCAGGAAGAAGGTACCATCTCTCTTTTCAGGTGTGCCGCATTTTGCTTTGTTTGCTGCTCCTGCTGTATGGTTGGTCAGAGGTACATATGTGAAGACATCCGGTGGTGCCCTGTCCCAGCCGCATGCCTAGAGTGTACTGTCCCGCAGCAACTTCAGAGCCCTGCCCTAGGCCTGATGACCACCTTGCCGCTGCCCTCCCTGTGCAGACATTGCACACTCCAGGCCTCACACTCTCACTCCCTCTGTGAGGCATCCCACGGACCTCAGTTTCCCTACACCCCCACCTCCCCCCTTGAGGGTTATTTCCTTCTTGCCCAGTGACTCTGGACCAGCTTTCCAGAGGCAACCCAGAGAGCTTCGCCATCAGTGGACGGCGTCTATACCTTTTCCAATAAGATTTGAATGCCAGCCTTGGGGAGGGCACCCTCCCCTTAGAAGTTTGTTCTTTTTTGGCGTACTGTTGTTTAGATCTAGGGTAACCCTTAAAGTTCTCTTTCCAATTCTAAAATTATTTTCTTATAATAGCTTAATAATTAAAGGCCCCCTCTTTAAATTTACAGCACAGTTTCTATCTTCCGAATGGACCCAGACTAATACAGTCTGTTTAGTTATTTGTGGTTTGTGGTATTGTTTACTTTGTTTTTTTATCCCCAGGATTTCCTGGAAATTAGGTCTAAAGACTTGATTAGATATTTCTGGCAAGAATAATTTATAGGTGATGTGATATACTTCGCATTTCATCATATACTAGACACAGCCATGAAATGTTATATCTCTATTAGTAATGGAAATTTTTATCATTTAGTTAAGGCAATGACTGCAAGATCTCTCCACTATTGATATATGTTTTTCATTGGTGATTAGTAAGTAATCAGAGGGTTGATGCTTTGGTACCATATGAGTATCCCATTCTCCCAAAATATGTTAATTTTTAGCATCATTGATGATCGTTACCTGAGTCAATTATTTTATTGAAAGTTGTAAAATGGTGATTTTCTAATGATATCATTTTTCTTTTAGCTCTTCTATGAAGAGTATTCCTTCATCACCTGATGATGAGCTACAGTTTTTCTTAAAAATTTTGAGTAAATGCATTTTCCTATTCTGAATTCAGAATAATGAATTGATAAAATGGTTACATTCAATAGTGGCAAGATTCGCATTCTCTCTCCTCTCTCTCTCCTCTCTCTCTCTCTCTCTCTCTCTCTCTCTCTCTCTCTCTCTCTCTCTCTCATCTCTGAATATCATTATGTAATCATGTGGTTTTATTCAATGTTTTAAAATTAGTCATAGTAATTATTCTTTTTGATGCTCACATTTTCCCAAATATGACCTGGTGGAGTCCTTTCAAGTCATCTCTTTGTCCTTTTGACACGAACCCATTAGTCTTTGAGCACTTTGTATTTTAATGCCATCATGAGATGTTTTAGGCTCTGGAATAATCCATTGCTCCAAGCCCTTTTCTTTTTAGTGAGAAATGCTATTTAGAAACCAATAAATGTTAGGTGTTAAATGAGTTCACTATTAGTGGATCATCATTACTTGATAACTGCTAGATCTTTCAGTGACCAGATCTATTTAAAAATTAATGAGTTCATGTTGCTATTTCTATTTCAAATTGAATATTAAAAGCTTTTGTTTCAATTTATTGATTTTATATTGTCTCCTAATGTGTACATATATTTTACTAAATTACTGTATTATTTATCTATTGCTGTGTAAAAAAATACACAAGCATTTAGCAGCTTTAAACAACAATCACTTAGTAGATTAGATAGCTTTTGTGGGTCAGAAACTTGGGAGCAGTTTAGCTGGGTAGTTCTGGCTCAGAATCATTCATGAGGCTGTAGTCAAATTGTCACCCAGGCTGCAGTCATCTGAAGACTTGAGCGGGACTGGAGGATGTACCTCCAAAGTGGCTTCTCAAAAGGCTATATTCACTAGAGGCCTCAGTTTCTCACTAGTCATTGGCATGAAGCCTCAGTTCCTTGACAAGTTGATCTTTCCATAATTATTCCAAAGTGAGTTCATGACAGCTCAGCTGGCTTCCCCACAGAGTGTGATTTGAGAGAGAAGGCAATGAGGAAGGCACAATGCCTTTCATGTCCTAATCCCAGAAGTGGCACAGGATCATATCCACTACATTCTATTCATCAGACACAAGTCACTAGATCCAGCACACGCTCACAGAGAAATGAATTAAGCTCCACCTCTCTAAAGGAAGTGTATCAAAGTATTTATGGATATATTTTAAAAGCACCATATTTTATTTTCTCATCCTACATCATATATAAAAGTTTCAAATTTACCATGTCTATATTAATAACAATAAAAGTTGTAAAGGAAGTACAGTGAATGAAGCCTAAAATTTCATTGCAGTATTTTTAAATTTTTGAATATATTCTACTAAGGATGTATACTAAGTGTATTGTATTTAAAAGTTACTTAAAGCTATTATTTTCTCTGTATGGTTATGTTTCCAGTTTGATATACTATAGCTAAGTTCCTTGATTTTTCTGTTTTTCAGTTTTTGAATGTTTACTGTTTTATGCAAATCTGTTTTTGGATGAGTAACACATGTATATGGCTCAGGGGATAGAGCATGCACTCTTTACAATGAGGCTGCTGGTTTGACTCCTGCATGGGATGGTGGCTACACCCACCTGCAACTAATTGAACTCAGCACCTTGAGCTGAGCGGCGCAACTGGACTTGGAGCTGAGCTTGCTGCGCCCTCCACAACTAAGATTGAAGGACAACAACTTGGCTGTTCCCCTCCCCCAATTCCCCAATAAAATCTTTCAGAAAGAAAAACAAAAAAAAAAGTGATTATCAAAGATGTCTTCCTTTTCAGGTCCTGTTTCCTCTCCTTTATACATCATTGTTTTTTCCTTGTCTCTATAGGGAACGATTTTTATTTGTTTTTGGTTTATTTTTTCTATATATATATTTTCCAAAATAAGCCTTATAAAAGTCAAACAGTAACTAATCCCTTTTTTTTATTGTGAAATAAACATTTTTTAATTGGTTTCATCTGTACAACACAGT
>NW_017732150.1:447551-456353 GCF_001890085.2 Hipposideros armiger
ATCATATAGTATTTGTCTTTCTCTGACTGACTTATTTCACTTAACATAATAGTCTCTAGGTCCAGCCATATCATTGCAAATGGTACAATTTCATTCTTCTTTATAGCAGAGTAATACTCCATTGTATAAATGTACCACAGTTTCTTAATCCAGTCATCTACCGATGGGCATTTTGGTTGTTTCCAAGTCTTGGTTATTGTGAATAGCGCTGCAATAAACATAGGGGTGCATATATTTTTTCGAATTAGTGTCTTGGGTTTCTCTGGATAGATACCCAAGAGTGGAATTGCTGGGTCCTAAGGTAGTTCTATTTCCAGCTTTTTGAGATACCTCTATACTGATTTCCATAATGGCTGCACCAATCTGCAGTCACACCAACAGTGCACCAGGGTTCCCTTTTCTCCACAACCTTGCGAGCACTTGTTTGTTGATTTATTGATGATAGCCATTCTGACCGGAGTGAGGTAGTATCTCATTGTGCTTTTTATTTGCATTTCTCTAATGATTAGTGAGGTTGAACATTTTTTCACATGCCTGTTGGCCATCTATATGTCCTCTTTAGAGAAATGCCTCTTCATATCCTCTGCCCAGTTTTTAATTGGGGTGTTTGCTTTTTTGGTGTTGAGTTGAATGAGTGTTTTATAAATTTTGAATATTAACCCCTTATCAGATATATCATTGGCAAATATCTTCTCCCAATCAATAGGCTGCTTTTTTGTTTTATTGATGATTTCCTTTCCTACGAAAAAAATTTTAAGTTTGATGTAATCCCATATGTTTATTTTTTCTTTTATTTCCCTTGCCCGAGGGGATATCTCGGTAAAAATATTACTGAGGGTAATGTCTGCAAATTTACTCCCTATGTTTTCTTCTAAGAGTTTTATGGTTTCAGGTCTTACATTTAAGTCTTTAATCCATTTTGAATTTGTTCTTGTATATGGCATAAGGAGGTGGTTCATTTTCATTTTTTTGCCTGTGTCAGTCAAATTTTCCCAGCACCATTTATTAAATAGACTATCTTTACTCCAACATAAATTCTTGCTTCCATTGTCATAGTTTAAATGACCATATATGGATGGGTTTATTTCTGGGCTCTCTATTCTGTTTCATTGGTCTATGTGTCTGTTTTTATGCCAGTACCATACTGTTTTGATTACTGTAGCCTTGTAGTGTGATTTGATGTCGGGTAGCGTGATACCTCCCACTTTGTTCTTATTTCTCAAGATTGCCATGCCTATTCAGGGTCTTCTATGGTTCCATATAAATTTTAGAAACTAATCCCCTTTTAATGCTATCTCTATACTGAGAGTGCCAAAAATATGTACACACATTTTAAGAGATGTTATGCTCAAGCAGTAGTTCACCAAAATCAGAAGTGTCTGGATGCTGATGACAACCACTCTGAGCACCTCTTGTAATTGCAGAAGTCAAACGTGACTTGTACTTTTTTGTTATTGGTATATATTATTACAATTTTAATACAGTGTTTTCCTTTCTTAAAATGTGCATACATTTTTTGGCACCCTCTGTATATTTGTCCTTCAGTTTATAAAAGCCAAATAGTTACTATTTCGTTTGCACAGGAGCAGAAGGAGATCATAGTCCCTTTGTGTTCAATGGCATAAGGTTAGGCTCCTCGGGTTGGCAGCCATCATGAGCGGTGTGCTCTTCTCGGAAGGTGTCCTGCCAAATGAACTGCACCTTAGAGACATTGGACATGGCAAGAGCACAAATGGTAGCATGCTCCCTTCACACAGTTCTGGTTGATGAACCGATAACAATTGCCGTGACAGTGAAATCTATGCCAACTCTATTGAAAACTGTAAAAAATGCCAACAGTCCATTTCACTATATATTCCCTTTTGGCTAAAAGAAAATTGAGGTCTCTATGCAGATTTTTACATGATGAACTTTATAGAGAATTCCTAAATAAATTCCTGAATCTGTAGAAATAGTTTCATTTTGTAGCCAGGCAAAGGTGGAAGGGGTCACAAAGAACTGCCCATCAAGATGAGGCATTGGAGCCCTTTTTAAATTTTTTTCGAAACATTTTCAAAATATTTTCTTCAGGTAATTTTGAACAATAGGCATTAAAATGGCATAAAGAGTATTTCCTTTAATCATCATGGTGTTTTCACGATTGTTTACATTGTGGAAAAAATATATATATAATATATATTTGAGACAGAAATGGTTAGCGGACATGGCAGTTAACTAATTACAAAATAGGGTTCATAAAATGATTTTTATTCTAGCAGGTTTGTTATATTCAGTGTTTCGCTAAAGCAGCAACTAAAGCCACATCTAAAGAAAAGTGGGATTTTAGCCTGTTTTTGAATCACTAAGAGTAACAAATAAGTCTAAGGGACTTCATATGGAAAATACTCGCTGTTGTCAGTAAATTGATTCACCAGTTATGTTTCTCTCTTTTTTTCTTTCCTGCATTCCTTCCTTTTTTGCTTTTTTCTTTCTCTCATTTGTTCATTCATTCATTTGTTCATTCCTTCTTGATTAATTTATTTGTTAACCTGTTCAATTGCTTATTCATTTGTTCATCTATTTGTTTATTCATCCTTGTAAAGTAACATCTTCTTTAGCCTGGACCACTGCAACAGCAAATAGCATCCTAACTAGTTTCCAGTTTCACTCTGACACCACTACAGTCCATTGTCCACATAGCATAGCGTGACCACCTGAAAGTGTAATTATATAACTTCTGTCCCTTGCTAAATATCACACAATGGTCTACAACATCACTGAGGAAAAATTTGAAATTTCTACCATGACTTACTTAATCTGTCTGACCTCTTATTCTCTCTCCAATTTCATCTCCTTCCAATCCTCCTTGCATGTATTGCTCTAGCCATTATTGGCTTTTTTGCTGTGCCAAAAAACAGCAAGTTCTTTCTGTCTTAGGGGCTTACTTGTTACTCTATCTATCTAGAATGTTCTTTCCTCAAATCTTAGTGGGGATGATTATTATCATTTCTATCATTGCTCAAATGATAGAGATGCCTCAGAGACCCCTTTCCGATTACCTTAGCTCGACCTGCCTCCCATGCCTTTCCATTACATCCCCCAGTCTCCTTAGCACTGATCACTATTTGAAAGTGATTGTGTGCCTCCCCAAATAGAATATAATCTCTGTGAGCACGAGAACTTTATCCATCTTGTTCACTACTATATCTCCCAAACCCAAAATAATGCTGACACATTGTAGATTTCTGATAAATCATGGTTGGAGGAATGCATGAGTGAATCTTTCTGTTCCAGAAACATTCATTGTAAATGTGTTGGCATTCTGTTTCACTGTAGAATAAAGGGATGAATAAAATTGTCACAAGGGACACCATTCTAGTGAAGAGATACACATACAACCAAATGATTACCATATAGTGTGTTGGTGATAAAATAAATGTTCATACTAGGCACAAGGCAATTTAGGAAATGGAGTTATTATGACTAACTGGGGAGGTCATTTAAAGAAAAAGCAGGAGAATGTTTGGCTTGTGTAAGAGACAGGAAAGAGGACAGTTTGGCTGGGATTGAGTGCGAGGATATGAGGTCAGTGACATAGGTAGAGGCTTGGGCATTAAATTAAATTGTATTTATGAAATTTCAGCTGCATAACGTCATAAACATCAATTATATCAAATAGCAAGAAAAGTGGTAGTGAGAAGATAGCAAGCTCTTGCAAAAAGAGACATCTCTTATGTTCTCTCTTTGTATTTCCTAAAGTGGTTATCAGAACAGTAAATACACAACCAACACCCAATGGTGACATAAAATTGGATTAGTAAAGGCATAGCACATATGATCCCCAAATTTCCCATCAGTTTAATGACTCATGAGCCCCATGCCCTGTGGCACCCTTTGGTGTGAGGTATGGACCCTCCTGTACGGATATTTCATCCACCTAATAGGAGAGCGAATATTGAATGTCTCTCTCTTTCAAGGCATTTTCCTTTCTATTCCACTTGTTCTGCTCACATGGCTCTGCAGAATGGCACTGGCAGACAGAAACACATGCCTCCCATCAGTTGATTTTTTAGTTTTATTTCTGGTTATTATTGCTACATAACAAATTACTGAGAAAACACATGGCTTAGACTAGCTATTTTATATTGCTCAAAATTTTGTGAATTGGTAATGTGGCAAGTGCTTGGCTAGACAATCCTCAGGTGGGATTTATCCTGCAGTTGAGGTACATGTCAACTTGAGGCTGTAGCCATCTGGGGGTGTGACTGGGTCGAATGTCCAAGATAGCTTACTCACATGGCTAGCAGTTGATAGTGTTGTCATCTGGGACCTCAGCTAGCATTGTTGACTACAGCACCTACACATGGCCTCTCCAAATGGTCTGTGCTTCCTCACAGTATGGAAATAGTAAAGTAGGTAGTCTTCTTGAATCATAGCTAAGAGCTCTGAATGAGTTTTCCAGTAAGAAAGGAGCTGGATCACCTTGTTTGACCTAGCCACAGAAACCATGGACCAGCATTTCCACGACATTCCAACAGTTTAATGAGTTTATAAGGCGAGCCAAAATTTGAGAATTTAGGAGGAGTGAGCTTAAACTCCATGTTTTAGTGGGAGACTTGCCAATTAATTTGTGGACATGTTTTAATACCACTGTACCTTGTGTTAGTAACATTACTTCATTTTAAGAGTTTTTCTATGATGAAAGCATGTCCTGCAGAAGCTGTTTGGAATCACGCAATTTCTGCTTTGATGTTGTTTGCTGGCATGAGCCAACAATAATGGTTAACACTTGAGCTAATTTAACTGGTAAAAAAACTGGCCTAAGTTTGAAGAGTGGAAAGAAACATGACTCAGCTCCTTTGGATTGCTTTTACTTCAATTTATTACCAAGTTAGCCAACAAGTAGTGGAAAAGACATGAAATAAAGATACAAATGAATGGAAACAGTTTTCCAGTACTGCTTAACCTCTTCCTAGAGGAATGAGCAAGGTTAGGTGTTTAGTACAGTTTGAATGGAGTGAGGAACTCTTCAGCTCTCTGAGTTTTATAACCATAGTAGCCTTCAGGGGTTATACCAACAAGACAACAGCAAATTCCTTGCTATACTTAGTTATACACACACACACACACACACACACACACACACACACACACACAGAGTCATTGGCCTGAAAAAAGGCCTGGCCATGACCCACCGTAATTCTCTAATTGTCATAGGAGATATAAGGCAGTGAAATGTTATCCAGATAATTCTAGAGCAATTTTAATAGTAGAGTTAATAACACTTTTTGTCTTAACTCCTACACTTCTTCCCAAAATATTTAGTTTTTAGCTATCCTGAAAAACATGCCGTTCTCTAAAACAAATTGAAATCTCCCATTTCTATGACTTGCTCAAACTCTCTGTTATGACTGGAATGCCTACTAGTCCTTTCAAGGAAACAATAAATCCTACCCATCCTTTAAAACCAACTTCAAATTTTACATCATTTACCTTCCTAGATCACTCTCTTTCATCAATGCCATTTTATCACTGTGCTTTGGATTAGTACTGTTTATAGGTGTATATGGCTCTGCAATTAGAATGTGAGCTCCTTGATAACAGTGACCATTTGATTTTCACGTCCATTTCCTCCTTAGTACCCTACATAGTCCCCTGCATATAATAGATGTTCACCTTTATTGATTTACTATCTTGACACATTGGTCAAGTTAGGCAACTAATCAAAAACAAAAATAAGCTCTCTAAACACTTTCACAATGAATTACCATAAAACGAACTTGTCATGTGGCTAATTGTTTTGGATGATAGTTGAACAGTTTAAAGGCAGTTTTTCACAGCACCAAATTCAATGGCCAATTTCTTTTGGAAAAAAAATATATAGTAAAACTAATTATTTGTAGTCATATAGAAAAAATAATCCAGGTAGAGTTTTGATTAGTATTTATTTTTAGGTATTTAATAAATTATGTAGACAGTATTCATATTCAATCAGGCTTTAGGAGTGATATGTCATTTACAAAAAGTTTAAATTTTTATACAAGATAACACTGTACTCACTTCGAATAACACTAATTATGCAGGGATCTCATTTACTGAAATTTCCTAGGTGCATAAATTGTCCTGTCTTCCCTTAATACTCCTTAAAATAAATCCAATTTCATTGACTGAAAATGCAGAAGTACCTCATAAGTGCAGCCTTTCATCTCATGTTCCTCAGGGCTTACAGTAGTCTCAGGTCAGATTTTTCTCTTCCAAGAATGGCCACAGACATGATGATTGCAATAAAACAGAACCATGACAGATGTGACAGTGACTAATTGTAGCTGATGCTGGCAATATGGCAGAGGGATTTTCTCATTAAGGGTAAGGGTCAGAGGAAGATTTGAGAATGAGAAAGGAATGTAATGGGGTCAGGGCAAAATGACCACCTCATGCCTCAGTCAACTCAAGTGGAAAATTGCTTGAAAAGCAGGTTAGCAATTTGAACCAGGAGTGAACAAATATAAAAAAGCTTTTACCACATGCATATGGATGATCACACACATTCTCACATAGCCTTAAAATCATTACCTTTTCTTATCAACGAAAGATTTTTTTAATGCTTGTTATAATCATTTTTTCAATGCCATTGATTTATAAGTAATTATATTAATAATTAGATTTTGCTCATTCTCCCTCTTTAGTACCTTTGCATCAACTTCTTCTTCATCATTTCCATTGTCACTACCCTAGTTCAGTCCCTCAATCCATCTCCCTTGGATCAAAGAAAGAGTCTCCAAGTGCTTTTTCCATTTCTAGGTTTTCTTCTCTTCAGAGGCCATTGTCTCTCAGTTCCAAAAGCTTAAATGGTTCTGCGGTACCTATTAAACTCCTTAGCCTGCTATTCCTGGGCCTCCACAATATGCCCTCAATCTACCCTCTTCTAAACTAAACTGCCGTGATTACTCTGCACATTCTCTGTGTTCTAGTCACATAGAAATACTTTGTCTCCAGATGAACGGTTTGCTTTTTGAATTTTATTATTTATTTTTACATCTTTGCATATTCAACTATCCATCCCTTAAGGCTGAAATCAAATGCTAACTCTTCCATGATGCCTGCCCTAATGTCTTCCATACAGACATAATTTTCTCTCCTATGAAACTCCTATAGCACTTAATCTATTATTAGACATATAAAACTGAGCTTGGCACTATAATTATGTTTGTACTTATCTTTTTTGGTCCTCTTCCATTTTTTCTTTCTAGCGTCTACCACTATCATTGACCCAGTCCCCATTTTATTTGACATTTAGTCATATTCAATTTTGGTGACCAAACCCTGCTCCTTAAAACATTCTCCTCTACTGGTTTGCAGGATGATACGTTCTCTTTGTTCATCTTTTCTGAATGCTCTGAATGCTCCTTTTCATCTTTTTTTGCTGAATCATACTCTTCTAACTAGCCATTACATGTTAAACTCTTTCAAAATTCAACCCAGGGTACTCCGTCATTCTACACTCTCTCCTTAAGCAATATTTTCAATATCTATGGTTTCTATGTATAGGACTTGAAGATTTATATTTCTAAAAGAGATTAGTTATGTGATCTCCAGACCTTTATATTAAACTGACAATTTTGCAACTCACCTTGAGTATCACAAACAAGACTCAAACTCAACATAGCCAAAACCATGCTCATCATATTATTTTAACTTTAAATATCTTTCTCTTGCAGTGTTCTTTATCCCAATAAATCACAGTTACATCACTCAGTTGTACAAGCCACGTCACCTCTGCCACCTTTCTCTCCCTTACCTCTCATGACAATTTGTTACCAACTCTTGAAGAATTCACTTACTAAGGACACTTCAAATTTCTCTATTTCCCAGTATCTCCCACTGCAAACACACTGGTCCAACCTACCACCACCTCTTACTGGGACTGTTTCTATAGCCTTCCATAATCTCTCCTCATCTATTCAGAGGCCCCATAATCCATTCTGAAAACTGTAGCTAGTTTATATTTTCAAAACGTAAATTTTCCTGCTTATAACTCTGCAAAGGCTTGGTATTGTTTTTTTATGGTAAAGACCTTAATGCTGCTACCACCTTCTTTCACGGTACTATGTTATCACTCTATTTTACTGCATGGCCATTTCACATGTTGTTCCCTTAGCCTGGACTGTATCTCCTTCCCCTTTTTTACCAAATTAATACTTATTCATTATATCTCACTTCTAGTGTTACTTCTTTTAAAAAAAAGCTTCTCTGAACTCCTTGGCTAGATTATGTCCTTCTGTTACTGGTTGCTATTTTACTGGTTGCCTCCCTATCATAATATTTGTCACTATTATAATTTTATGTCTAATTATGTCATTATTTTATTAATGTCTTAATTATCTTCATCTCTGTAAGCTGTATTGTGTAAGGGATCAGGTCTATATTTGTCACCTTTGTATCACCAATACCTGACACAATGCTGAAACAAAATAAATGCTCAGTTACTAATAGCTGAATGAATTAATTGCTTCTACTATAAATTACATTTATTTATTTGACAGTTCTTTTAGTTTGTTTTGTTTTTACCACTTACTATATGAGGTGTGGCAATTAAGTTCATGAACTTGTTGCAAAAATGTTGCTAACCTTTTTTTTATATCAGAGGAATTATTCACTATGAATTTGTACCAACTGGACAAACAGTTAACCAAGTTTACTATTTTGAAGTGCTAAAAAGGCTGCGTGGAATTGTCATTATACGCAGATGACATGATACTATATATAGAGGATCCCAAAGTCTCTATCAAAAAGCTATTGGATCTAATAGACAAATTCAGTAAA
>NW_017732150.1:458403-467739 GCF_001890085.2 Hipposideros armiger
TTGTTACTTTGTGAGGGTGAAAAGGGTAACTATTGCATTGTTCTGTACACCTGAAACTAACAATAAATAAATAAAATAAAATAAAATAAAAAGAAAAATAAAAAAAAAGAAAAGGCTGCGTGAAAAAGTTAGATGACCTGAACTTTTCACCAACAATTCATGGCTCTTGCATCACGACAATGCACCAGCTCACAGGGCAGTGTCTGTGTGGGAGTTTTTAGCCAGTAAACAAATAACTGTATTGGTACACCCTCCCTACTCACCTGATCTGGCCCCCAATGACTTTTTTCCTTACCCAAAGATATAGGAAATATTGAAAGAAAGACATTTTGATGACATTCAGGATATCAAGGCTAATACGACGATAGCTCTGATGACCATTCCAGAAAAAGAGCTCCAAAATTTCTTTGAAGGGTGGACTAGGTGCTAGCATAGGTACATAGCCTCCCAAGGGGAGTACTTCGAAGGGGACTGTAGTGATATTCAGCCACGAGGTATGTAGCGCTTTTTCTAAAATGAGTTCCCGAACTTAATTTCCAGACCTCATATGTCATGCACTGGCATGCAGAGGTTTTGTCTACATTATCTTTATATCTTCCTTAGCACCTTGATAAATGAATGAATGGATAAATGAAAGTAAATTAATTTCTATCAGGATTTTTGACTTTCAAATAGAAGATTCCATAATATGAAAATTAAGGATTGCTTAGCATGTTGGGTCTACCTTCTGAAACTTCTTTACGCTTTATTTTAATACTACTATACATGTAAATATCATTTCAGTTTATAGAAATTTTCATATATGATCTCATTTGAGTCTTAAAACAATTTTTATGTCTTCTTTAGTACATAAAGATATAGAGGTTCAAGATGATTAAAGAGACAGCTACTAACTGGCAGACAAGATTAAAAACTAGCAGGCCTTTTATTTCCTAGCCTAGTATTCTATTCACTATATTTTCTTCAAATGTAACTAAAGAAAAACTAAAAGGAGACATATCTGTTAGGATGTTGCACATGTAAATATTAGCCACAGTGTGATGCAAAAGTGGTTGAGAAATGTCAGTTTAAAATGACACTACATTTACTGGATATTTGTGTTGCCTTCTCCATAAATGTACACACCTGATGGTCTTTGCCATCGTGCATTTTTCATCTTGTATTCTGTTTGCATTCCAACTTAGGAGCAATTTCTATTTATAGTGTTAACATATCTCCCATGCTAGAAATTGAAAAGTATTGAATGATCTAGATATTGAAAGTATCAAATGATCTCCAAAAGTAGTGGGGCAAGAAAAGATTCTATTCAATCAAAAGATGACACAAATTATGCAATAGTAGAAATTTGTGGGTCACTTGATTTATATTACCTAATTTTTAGAGAGGGCCACAGTCTTATTTTATTGGTTATATCCTTTTCTCTGTGTCAGCTCCAGAGGAGTACAAAGAAAGCTGAAAAGTGACAAAAGTGATTGTTATGAAAATATGCATTATCCAGTTTTTCAAAAGTGGATAACATCAACTTACTATTTATTTTCAAAGAGGATAATTACCTAGATTGTATCTAGTGTATCCCTTTTTAATTATATATCCCAATTAGATTGTTATAAGAAATTAAAAATAACAGTAAACAAATGGAAATAGTAATTATATATTTAACCATGAGAAATTTAATCACTGGAAGAAATATTTTGCTTTTAAAACAACCACTTTAACTTTAATTGGATTAACTCTCTCAGAAAGACTTTAAAGACAGTGACTCCAGCAAGATGGTAAAATGGAAGGTTCTGAACTCTCCTTTTCCCGATGCACACACCAATTTAACAACAATACACAGATCAATTTCCTTTGTGAGAAATTCAGAAACTGTTTGAGAGGCTCCTATACCCAAGGTGGGTGTAAAGCCACCCACATCAAAACTGATAGGAAAAGTTGAAACACACTTTTTTTCCTTACTCTCTATGCCTAGAATAGTATCATAAGATTGGCAAGGAACCCACAATGACCACCTTCTCTCTGAAGAGTGAAGGGTTGCACTGCAAATCTAGCACCACAACTTCTGTCTGTTACCTGAAGGTCTGGCTTCTAACTCACTTTTTTTCTGAGGTGAGAGGGCCCAGTATACGCTAGTACCCTGGGCTACATACAAGGTAGCTCCTCTAAGGCTCTCAGCAGATTTCTTATAAGAAACCTTGCATGCCAGAAATGAATGGGATGAGAGCTTCAAAATATTAAAAGAAAATAAAACCTGCCAACCAAGAATACTATACCTGGCAAAACTGCCCTTCAAAAGAGAGAGATAAAGTTTTTTCCAGACCAATGAAAGCTGATGGAGTTAATCATCACTAGTCAAAAATCACAAAAAATCTGAAAGAACTTCTTCAACATGAAATGAAAAGATGCTAAATAACAATACAATAACATAAGAGAATATAATACTCATTATTAAGGGTAAATACATAGAAAATACAAAATACTATATTATAACAGTGGGGGGTGGGTAAATCACTTTTAATTCTAGAAGAAAAAGTAAAGAAAAAAGTATTAAAATAAATAGAATTTAACATATGTTAATGGACACACAATATAAACATGCAAATTGTGACACCAATAACATATACTGTCAGGAGACAGAGATAAAACTATAGCGTTTTTTCGGCCAGCTGAGTGGCTCGCTGGTTAAGAGTTGGCTTGGGACACCAGCTCTGAGCAGCAGGGCAGCCGGTTCGGATCCTACATGGGCCAGTGATGCTGTGCCCTCTACAGCTAAGATTGTGAACAACAGCTCAACCTGGAGCTGGGCTGCCATGAGTTGCCGGCAACGGCGTAGGCTGCAGTGGGTCTGCAGTGGGCTGTTGTAAGATACTGTGAGTGGCCGGCAGCTGCCGGCAGCTGGCGTGAGCTTCCGTCCAATGGCCAGAGACCGACTGCCTCAGCCGGGAGGAGCGCAATGATCACAATACCAACATGGGCCAGTGAAATGACGTCCTCCACAACTAGACTGAAGAACAAAAGACAGCAACTTGTCTGTTCCTCTTTCCCAATTCCCCAATAAAATCTTTTAAAAAATCTTAAAAAAAAAAAAACTATAGAGATTTTGTATGCAATTATAGTTAACTTGTTATTAGCTTAAAATACTGGGAGTGCCAAAAAATGTATACAAGTGGACACTTGGGTCAATGTAGCTTAAGCAGTAGTTTGCTATAATCATAAGTGTTTGGACACTGATGGTAACCACTTTGAGCACCTCTTGTAATTGCAGAAGTCAAACGTGACTTGTATTCATCTTTTGTAATTGCTATGTATTGAGTATTACAGTTTTAATATAGTTTTCCTTTCTTAAAATGTGTATATATTTTTTGGCACCCTCTTTAGATTGTTATAACCATAAGATATTTATGTAATAACTGTGGTAGTCACAAAGAAAATACTTATAGACGTTACCCAAAAGAAGAGAAAGAGGAAAAAATAAGGCATATTATTACAAAAAAAAACAGCACAAAAGATCAGTGAGAAAAAGAGTGACTAAAGAACTACAAGACAAAGAGAAAACAACAAAAAGTTCAAGTTGAAATGAAGATATTCTCAAAGAAAACCAGAGAATTTGACACTAACTACCTGACCTGCAGAAGTATTAAAATAAGTCCTTCAGTACGAAATGAAAGGACACTAGAAAGTAACTCAAATCCTCATAAAGAAATAAAGAGCACCATTAAAGGTAACTACATAGGTAAATACAAAACACAGAATAATATATTTTATTTTAATGTTTTTCACCTATCTACTTAAAAAAATAACTGCATGTGGCAATAATTATGTAACTGTTGATAGGCTTACAATACTTAAACATGTAATTTGTACAACAATAACACAAGGAATAGGTAAGGAAATGGAGGTATATAGGGGCTAAGTTTTTATACACCACTAAAATTTAATTGATATTAATCCAAACTAGATTGTTTTAAGTTAAGATTGTAATTGTGACTCCCAGCACAGCCACTAAGAAACAAACTGTATAAAATATATTATATTGGTTTTCTACTTCTGCTGTAATAAATTACCAATAACATAGTGGTTTAAAACAACACAAATTTATCATCTTACATTAAAGGTGTTCAGAAGTCATTAATGGGTTACATAAGTTTGAAATCAGTGTTATCAAGGTTGCATTCCTTCTGGAGGTTCAAGGGGAAAATTTATTATTTGCTATTTCAGCTTTTGGAGGCTGCCTACATTCCTTGGGTAATGACTCCCTTCTATTTTTAAAGCCAGAAATTATATCACTTGTCTACCTTCCACAAATACCTTTGTGATTGTATTGGGCTCATGCAGATAATCCAGGATGACTTTGTCATCTCAAGATTTTAAATTTAATCACACTTGCAAAGCCCTTTCTTATATGTAGTAACATTGACAGGTTCCAGGACTAAGACATGTATATCTTTTGGGGGGCATTATTCTGCCTAATATATAATGTAAGAAATGACAAGTTAATTAAAATAGTATACTAGAACATACCCATTTAACACAAAAACATGTGTCAGTGGGAGAATTAGAGCAAGAGACATAAGGCATATAAGAAACAAATCCCAGCGGAGACATAATTTCTACCTTATCAATACTCATATTACATGTAAATGGATTAAAAACTCCAAACCAAAGAAAGCTTTACAGGATGAATAAAAATAAAGGGACCAACTGTATGCTTTCTACAAGAAATATACTTTGGATTCAAAGACACATATAGGTTGAAAGTAAGAGAATGAAAACAAGACATGCTATGCAAATGGTAAACAAAAGAAAGCTGAAGTAGTTAAACTAATATCAGAAAACAAAGTATTTAAGATAAAAAATTGTTACTAGACATGTAGGAGGACATTCAGTAATGATAAAAGTTAATCCATCAAGAATAGAAAGATGATCACAGGGTACAAACTTTCAGTTATATGATAAATAAGTTCATGATGGCTATAGTTTATAATATTGTATTGTTTACTTGAAATTGGCTAAGAGAGTAGATCTTAAGTTTTTTTTTATCCCACATGCACACATAAAATGGTAACTATGAGAAATAATGAATGTGTTAATTTTGTTCTGGTAATCATTCACTACGTATATCTCAAACCATGATGTTTTACACCTTAAATGTATACAATATTATTTGTTAATTATACTTAAATAAAGCTGGGAAAATAATATATATGACAACTATAAAAATATATGCATCTAATAACAAAACATCAAAATATGTGAAAAAAACTGACAGAAATGTAGGAAGAAATAAACAATTCAGCAATAATAATTGAAGATCTAATTACCTTGTTTTAACGATAAGTAGAACAGCTAGACAAAAGATCAACAAGAGAATAGAAGACTCAAACTACACTATAAACCAACTAGAAGTACTAGACTTCTATAGAATGCTCTCCAACAACAGCAGTATACTCATTCTAGTGATGTGCACATAGAAAATTCTCCAGTATAAACTATATGTTAGGCCATAAAACTAGCCTCAATAAAATTTTTAAAATATTAAAATTATACAAATTATGTTCTGAACTATAATGAAGTAAAATTCCAAATTGACAACAGCAGTTAATTTGGGAAATTCACATATGTGTGGAAATTTAAAAACACACTTCTAAATAACCATGAGTCAAATGAAAAACACGAGACATTAGAACACACTTTCAGATAAATAAATCTGCAACATAGTAAAACTTACAGAATGCAACTAAAGAAGTGCTTAGAAGAAAAATCTATAATAAACATGAAGAAAAGTTCAAGCCAATAAGCTATATTCCCACCTTAAAAAACTAGAAAGTGAAACTTAAGAAAGAAAAAAAAACATAAATTAAGGAAAACTTAAAAAAAACCAATAAAGTTGAGAGCAGAAATAAATGAAATACATAATTACAAAATAGAGAAAAATCAAGAAAATCAGGAGATGATTATTAGAGAAAATCAACAAAATTGACAAACTTGCAGCTAGGTCGAACAAAAGAAATGGACAGAAGATATATATTACTAAAATCAATAATGAAAACAGGATATTACACTCAACTTTACAAAAAGACAATAGCTTTATAGAGGAATGCTGTGAAACATTCTATCCCCCCAAATTAGATAACCTAGATGAAAAGGATGAAGTCCTACAAATACAGAGTACCAAAACTGACTCAAGAAATAAGAAATCTGAATAGAACTAGAACAAGAAAAATAATTGAATTAGTCATCAAACAACTCCTCACAAAGAAAACCCTAGCCAATTGCTTTCATAGTGAATCTTACTAATATTTAAGGCATTAACATCAATTCATTTTTATATATATACTCATGAGAAATTGAAACGTGTTCATACAATTAGTTGTACATGGATGTTCACAGAAACATTATTCTAACAGCCAGAAATTGGTGATGTCTGTTAATTGATGAAAGGATAAACAAATTGTGGAACTGCCATATAGTAAAATATTTTTCAGCCATAAAATTGAAGTACTGATGAAAGACAGTTTGGGGAATATAATCACTACTTCATTTTTCTGGATACAAATATTTTACTATATGGCAATACCACAATTTGTTTATCCTTTCACCAATTAACAGACATCACCAATTTCTGGCTGCTAGAATAATGTTTTTGTGAACATCCATGTACAACTGGGCACTTGTCTTATTGGGGAGATCATTTCATGGGCTATGTAGATGCCTGACCACTGCGCTGTACACCTGAAGCTGAAGCTGAATAATATTGAATGTCAACTATAATTAAATATAATATATATTACATTTAATATATATTATATTTAATATACATATATATATAGTCATGGGATGTGGAGTACATCATAGGGAATAGAGTCAATGGAATTGTAACAGCTATATACAATGTCAGAGGGGTAGTAGATTGGGGCAGGGGAGTTATCACTTTGTGAGGGGTGTAAATATCGATTACATTGTTTTGTACACCTGAAACTAATAAAAAAATGAATTATTGATACATGATACAACATGATGAACTAGAAAACATTATGCTAAGCGAAAGAAACCAAACAAACAAGGAAATACACATATTTTATGATTCCATATATATGGTATGTCCAGAATAGGCAAATCCGTAAAGACAGAATGTAGATTAGTGATTGCTTGGGTTTTGGAGGGAGGGAGAAATAGAAAACGACTGCTATGGGGTATAAACTATTGTTGTGGGGTTACGAAAATGTTTTTGAATTAGTGGTAATTATTGTACAATTTAAAAAATATATTTATAAAGTACTAAAATTTAGAGAGTAACATCACTGAAATGACAGCATAGGAGACTCTAGCCTCTGTCTGCCCATAAGATCAACAGTGAGATAGCTATCCACAAACAAAAACAGCTCTGGGAAAACTCTGAAGTTTACTGAAGAAACTTCGGTAACACAGTGGAAAAAAAATTGAGAATAACTGCACAAATATGAAAGGAGAGGAGCTTTATTTTACTTGCATCAGCCCATTCCCTGAACTAGTATTGCTCAGCCCCAAGAGGGAACCCTCAGCTAGAAATAGTTGCCCTCACTAAGAAAAGAACAGCAGGGTGAGTGACAAGATTCCTGAGTTTTGGGGGGCATAGCACAAAGTTCTGACCTTGGTTTCATCCCATCCAGAGACGAGCAAAACTGACGTGTATAGATATGGCTAAGAGCAAGGAAGAAAAGCAGAAGCCACACAACAAGAGGGATTATAATTCCCAGTAACCTGATCTGCAAACTAACTCACTAGCTGTTAACCACTAAAGAAACCAATGGCCAAAACCCCTGAGTCCCTTTCCACTCCCTTCTCCCCCACCACAACTGACAGAGCTCATACAGAGCACCAGCAGCCAGCCCAGGCCACTATGATGGCATGAGTGCAAGACATCAGCTTATACCTCTATGACAGACTCCCATCACTATATGTGTGCCTGGTCTTGCCCTGCCAGCTGTGCACTTGCACACTGCTAGCCAGCTGCCCATCACCACTGCATATGCTTCCATGGTGGGGGGGGAGATGGTGTGGACATGGAAGAACATGCTGACAGCAAGGGCCTCCAAGCTGCCAGCGTGCCTATAGTTGGCCCCAACTCTTGTTGCCTTCCCTGTTCTCAACCCTATGCATGTGCCTGAAGCCGGCCCTTGTCACTACACAGGTGCCTGCAGCTGGCCCATGCACCTGATCTGGCCACCACCCTTGCTTGTCTTGGTCACAGGCTACTGGAACCTTCAGGTGCTGCTGACAACCCCAATAGCTTTTGCAGCCAAGGCAGACTCCTTGAAGCACTCATCATGGTCCATGTAATTACCAATGTGTAGACTTCAGCACCTGAGCCAAAGAGACATCAATGCCCCCAACCCCAGTATCACTAGAAGTCCCCAAACTTGGTGTCCTGCCCCACTAGACCTGGGGTCATAGCATGTTCCAGCATGTCCCTACACACAGGTGCAAGGCTTTCCTCACTGAAATTATTCCATAAAGTCTGGAATAGGTGACTACTTCCTCAAATATGTAGAAATCTATGCAAGGTTACAGAGATCAAAAAGAATCATGGAAACATGACTCCACCAAAGGGATATAGTACATTTTTAGTAACTGGATCCAAAGAAATGGAGATCCAGGAATTGCCCAACAAATATTTCAAAATAATTGTTCTAATGATGCTCAGGGAGACAGAGAAGAGCAGAGATAAACAATTTAATGATATCAGGGGAAAATACAAGAATAAAATTAGTAGTTCAAAAAAGAGATAAAAAATATAAAAAAAGAATCAGACAAAAATTTGGGAGCTGAAAATATGACTGCACTGAAGAAGTCAATACAGAGCTTCAATAACAGACTTGACGAAACAGAAAAAAGAATTAATGAACTTGAAAACAAGTACATTGAAATTATCCAATTAAAGGAACAACAACATAGAGGAATAAAGAAATCCTACAGGGCATATAGAAAACTATTGAAAGAAACTATGTCCATACTACTGAACTTCAAGATGAAAAGAAAGGGAGAAGTATGTTAAAAACTTATTTAGAGAATGAAAATATATTAATATATTGGTAAAAAAAATAAATATATATATGTATATATACATAATCAGATTGAAAGTACGCTAATACTGTAATATGGTGATGTTTTCAACACTTCGCTCTAATGTGAAGATAAAGGACAAAAATATTTATCTACAGCTACAATAACTTGTTAACAAATATACAATATAAAAAATGCAAATTGTGAGGGCCGGCTGAGTGGCTCAGTTGGTTAAGAGCTCGCTCAAGAGTTTGAGCTCTGAGCAACAGCGGTTCGAGTCCAGCCCGAGCTGAGCAG
>NW_017732150.1:467914-473280 GCF_001890085.2 Hipposideros armiger
TTTTGTATGTGATCAAATTTTATTTGTTATTAGCATAAACAGACAGCTATATATATATATATATATATATATATATATATATTCAACATTGGATCAGTTATATATATTAAGTAAATACAAATGGATCTGAAGACAGTAGAAAATAACACAATAATACTAGGAGACTTTAATAATCATTTTTAGCAATAGATAGTTCATCCAGACTGATAATCAAAAAGGAAATACTGGAGACTGGCCAAGTGGCTCAGTTGGTTAAGAGTGCAAGCTCTGAGCAACAGGTCACCGGTTCAATTCCCGCATGGGCCAGTGTGCTGTGCCTGAGCTGAGCTGCCACTGAGCTGCCAACAGGTGACAGGATGGCTCAGCTAGTGAGAGCACATGCTCCTAACAAGGATGCCAATTCAACACCCACATGGGATGGTGGGCTATGCCCACCCGCAACTAAGATTGAACACGGCACCTTGAGCTGAGCTGCCCTGATCTGCAGATGGGCGGTCGAATGGTGACTGGACTTAGAGCTGAGCTAGCTGCATCCTCCACAACTAAGACTGAAGGACGACAACTTGGCTGTTCCTTTTCCCCAATTCCCCAACATGTTCCCCTTCCCCAATTCCCCAATAAAACCTTAAAAAAAAAAAAAGGAAAAACTGGACTTGAAAATTATTTTAGAACAATGGGCCTAAAGACATATATAGGACATTCTATCCAACAGCAACAAAATACACATTTTTCTGAAGAGCAAATGAAGCACTCTCCATAATAGATCAAATTGCAGCAACACAAACCAACTTTTAACAAACTTGAGAAGCATGAAATCACATAAGCATCTTTTCTGACCACAGTGGTATGAAACTAGAAATCATTAACAGGAGGAAAAGTAGAAAATTCACAAGTATATGGAAATTAAAAAGCATACATCTGAAAAACTAATAGGTCAAAGAAGAAATAAAATGGGAAATTAAAATATCTTGAAACAAATGAAAACTGACAAAACAATCAACAAAATAAAGATCATATATGACAAGTCCGTATCTAACATCATACACAATAGTAAAAAGTTGAAGCTTTTACTCCAAGATCAGGAACAATCAATTGTGTCCAGTCTCACCACACCCATTCAACATAGTGCTGAATGTCTTAGGGCAATCAGGCAAGAAGAAGAAATCAGTGAATTCAGTATAGTTCCAAGACACAAAATCAATATAGAGAAATCAGTTGTGTTTCTACACACTACAATGAAATGTGTATGTTTTTTAAACAAAATACCATTGATAAAAGCAGCAAAGACACTAAAATACTTAGGAATAATTTTAAGCAAGGAGGTGAAAGGTTTGCACACTCAAATGTACAAGACACTGATATTTTTAAAAAATGAAGACACAAACAAATGGAAAGATATCCTGTGTTCATGGATGGGAAGAATTAATATTGTTAAAATGTTCATACTACTCAAAGCCATCTACTGATTCAATACAATCCTGATGAAAACTCCAATGACATTTTTCACAAAAATAGAAAAAAAATTAAAATTCATATGGAGCCGCACAAAAGGCCTCAAGCAGCTAAAGCAATCCTGAGCAATAAAAACAAAGCCACAGGTATCACACTTTTTAATATCAAACTATACTACAAAGATAAAACAATCACAACAGTATGGTGTTGGCATAAAAGTAGACACATATAGAGATGTCAGAAACATAGTGACATGAGGGGTGCTCCTTCCTATTGTCCTTTGAAGTTACAATAAATTGAACAGCTATAATTCAACAAAGGATTCCCTACACAACACACAAACACATCTGAGATCCGCACATTGAAACATGGGAAGGTGGGCAAATTGGGGTGAACAGGAGAGGAGGGAAGGGAGAAGTACAGAGACGGGGGGCCATGGGACACAGCCTGGATCTCAGTGGGGTCCCAAGAGAGAAGAGGGGAGGACTGAGACTGCAGGTGCACTCTCTGTGGCCCCAGCAATTCTGCCTGAGCGATCAGCATGTTACACATCTGAACCCAGTGATTGGAGCAGAGACCTGGGGGCAAAGACTGAATACAGAAGTGTGAGAACTGCGATCTAACAGCCCTCACTGCTGGGCAGAAAACAAAGCCATGGAGGCTGGCCGCCTCCCCCACACCCTCCTAGTATTAGCAGCAGGCCCCAGAAAAAAACAGTAGCAGTGTCACATTAAAGAGCAGAATATCTACAGCCCTGACAACTGGAGAGACAGTTCCTGAGCTGCAGATGAACAGTGAGGCTAATTCCAGTGAAAATGGAGGAGCTATAAAGGTGAGGCAGCTGTGGTCTGGCAGTCACCATTACTTGGAAGACAACAAAGTCTCAAACAGACCAGCCACCTTTCCCAGCCCACCCTGCCACAACCTTTCATGGCTGATCACAGTGGGGGCATACAAGGCTGCTGAGGCACACAGCTCTGCATCTGGCTGCAGGGGCAGCATTGGGATTCACAGGCTCAGAAAGAACCCCATAGCCTACCTCATCCTCCCATGGGGGTGGTGTCCTGAGATTGAGGCGACATTTGACAAGACAAAAACGTCAATCTATGATTAAAACACTTAATAAAATGTTTTATTTACATCAACATAATAAAGGCCATATGACCAACAGTCAGCTCATATGGTAAAAAAAAGAAAGCTTGTCCTCTAAGATCAGGAACAGGACAAGAGTGGCTACTTTCACCACTGTTATTCAACATAGTATTGGAAGCGCTAGCCAGAGCAATCAGTCAAGAGAAAGAAATAAAAGGCATCCAAATTGGGAATGAAGAAGTCAAATTGTGACTTTTTGCAAAGGACATGATTCTTTATATAGAAAAGCCTGAAGGCTCTACCAAAAACCTATTAGAAACAATAAAAAATACAGTAAAGTTGCAGGATACAAAATCAATGTACAAAAATCCATTGCATTCCTATATACTAACAATGAAATATCATTAAAAGAAATTTTTAAAAATCCTTTGCAATTGCAAGAAAAGAATAAAATACCTAGGAATAAACTTAATAACGGATGTAAAGGACCTATACACTCAAAATTATGACATTATTAAATGAAATTAAAGAAAGCACAAAGAAATGGAAAGATAGTCTGTGTTCATGGATTAGAAAATCAACATAGTTAAAATGGTTATATTACCTAAAACAAATATACATTATTAATGCAATCCCCTTCAAAATCCCAATGGCATTTTTTTAAGAAATAGAGCAAAAAATCATCAAATTTATATTGAATCACAAAAGACCCTGAATAGCCAAAGCAATCCTATGAAAAAATAACAAGGCTGGATGCACCACACTCCCTGACTTCAATCTATATGACAAGGTGACATAATCAAAACAGCATGGCATTAGCAGAAACACAGATGAATAGAATAAAATTGAGAACCCAGAAATAAACCCACATACATATGGACAGATAATTTTTAACAAAGGAGCCAAAAACATACAATAGAGAAAAGAAAGCCTCCTCAGTAAATGGTGCTGGGAAAACTGGAAAGCCAAGTGCAAAAAAAGAAGGAAGATTGCTATCTGTTACTATAAACCAAAATTAACTCAAAATGTATCAAAGACCTAAACATAAGACCTGAAACAATAAATTGCATAGAAGAAAGAATATATACAAAACTTATGGACCTTGAGTTTAGAGAGGATTTTATGAATTTGACCTCAAAGGCAAGGAAAGTAAAAGCAAAAGTAAATGAATAGGACTGTATCAAACTAAAAGCTTCTGAACAGCAAAAGAAACCATCAACAAAACAAAAAGACAACCAACTGAATGGAAGAAGATATTTGTAAATGACACCTCTGATAAGGGTTTAATATCTAAAATATATAAAGAACTCATACAACTTATCAACAACAACAAAAAGCCAAACAAACAATCCAATTAAAAAATGAACAGAAGACCTGAACAGACACTTCTAAAAAGACAAACGGCCAACAGGTACATGACAAAATGTTGAATTTCACTAGCTATTAAGGATATGCAAATCAACACCACAATGAGATACCACCTCACACCTGTTAAAATGGCTATCATCAACAAGACATGTAATAAAAAGTGTTGGAGAAGTTGTGGAGAAAAAGGAACCCTCATACACTGCTGGTAGGAATGTAAATTGGTATAGACACTATGGAAAACAGCATGGAGGTAACTCAAAAAATTAAGAATAGAGTTACCATACGATCCAGCAGCCCTCTTCTGGATATCTACCCAAAAAATCTGAAAACATTTTCTGTAAAGACATATGAGTATGTACCCCTATGTTCATTGCAACATTATTTACGGTGGTGAAAACTTGCAAACAACCCAAGTGTTCTTTGATAGATGACTGGATAAAGAAGATGTGGTACATAGATACAATGGAATATTACTGGCCTTAAGAAAAAATGAAATGCTGCATTTCCAACAATATGGATGGATTTTGAGATTATTATACTAAGCAAAATAAGTCAGATAGAAAAAGTCAAGAACCAAAAGATTTCACTCACATGTGGGATATAAAACTGAAAGCAACAAATGAACAAGACAAAGAAACAAAAACTCATACACACAGACAACAGTTTACTGGTTACCAGAGGATAAGAGAGGAGAGGGTTTGATGGAAGAGAAAAAATGGGGTCAAATATATGGTGATGGAAGGAGAACTGACTCTGGGTTGTGAACACACAATGCAATATAGAGATGATGTATTATACAAATACACAATTGAAACCTATATAATTTTACTAGTCAATGCCATTCCAATAAGTTTCATAAAAATTAATAAAAAATAAAAGAATACACATCATTACCAAGTGGGATTTATTGCTGAAATGCAAAGATGTTCTCACATATGAAAATTAATCAATGTAATATACCCCATTAACAGGATAAATGAAAAAAAACACATGATAATCTCAATTGTTGCAGAAAAAAATTTTATAAAATTCAACAGCCTTTCATGATATAAAGACTCAACAAACCAGTAACTGAATTAAACTACCTCAACATAATAAAAGTGTTATATGAAAAGCCCACAATATCATAATCAATGGTGAAAGATTGAAATCTTTTTAATAAGATCAGGAAGAAGACAGGATTGCTCACTTTTGTCATTTTTATTCAACATAAACATAGTAATTGCAGTCCTAGCCAGATCAATTAAGAAAAAAAAATGATATAATTCACATACAAGTTGGAAAAGTAGAAGTAAAATTTTCTCTGTTCACAACAACATGATGCTCTAGGCACAAAACTATTATATTAAAAAAACTGTTATGGGCCGGCTGAGTCGCTCAGTTGGTTAAGAGCTCGCCCAAGAGTGTGAGCTTTGAGCAACAGCGTTTTGATGCCCGGCCCAAGCTGAGCTGCC
>NW_017732150.1:475259-484851 GCF_001890085.2 Hipposideros armiger
AATCTGTTTTTCCTCCTTTAGGGGCCTTGGGGATACAGAGGGTACCCCAGCAAGATTGCCAGGCCCAACCAAAGAAGCCAACACGGTCTTCCAGGCAGATCTTGAGACCCATTCCTCTCAACTGAGATCAGATAGGGTGAGATTTCCACGAATCCCCCAATAGACAGAAACAGCTCTACACCTCTGCCCAGCAGGAAGTAAATACAGAAGAAAAGACCTCCTGTTCCTCAACTTCCCATAGAGATTTTATGGGGAACACATCCCTCAAGGGGAAAACAAGGCAGGCAGTTAGGTGCAGGCATTGGGTCTCTGCATTCCTGCATGTCCCACAGAATGCACTACCCCAAAGACCTCCCCTCTCCACTCAAAACTTCTCTTTTCTTCTAATAAACTCCTTTTGTAAAGAGATGAGATCAATCAGGTGGTCCCACACTCAGAGAGGAACAGCCCATTCTAGAGGAAGAAGAGATAAAAACTCCAAGGCCTGGCCAGTCAACGCCTTTTGAGCATTTTGAGCCTTGCCTCTGCTCAGGGCCTGCTCCAAATTCTTTGGAGTGAACTTTCTTTCCCAATAATGGCCCTTGAGCCATTCTCTACTTTTCTCCTGCTTCTGCTTCTTTGAAATGTATTTTTACTTCTAATAAACTCCTTTTCTGCAACTTGACCTCTCTGGCCCATGTCTCCATTCTTCAGTTCACGAGACCACGACCCCGGCACAAGAAATACCCTACATCATAAGAAGCATTCAAACTTATAGAGAATTTTTGTAAGAGTTTATGTGAGCCAAACTGATGACATGCCAGGAAGCAAAATCTCAAATGCTCCAGAGAAGGATAGTTTTGTAGTTTCTTTTATGCATTTGGAATGTAAGGAAGATTACATGAACATGGGAGAATGCAGGACGGGAAATGTCTATGACTGGATTACAGGATAGTTAACCAGACTATGTGCTCTCTTGAGGTTTGTTATGCTTTCCAGGGGTCTGAAAAGCAGGTATTTCAAAGGTGTGTTAAACCTAGATGCACAAAAACAATGGATAGGGCTTGCTCAAGGCAAAGGTAAACCTTTTATAATCCTGGGGTGTGACTACCCACCAGGGTCTGTCCAGCTACCAATTTACAGTCAGATCACTCTGTCAGGTTACTTTCTGTTAGATTTATTACACAGCCCCTTTTGTCATCCACAATTCCCCCTTTTGGTCATAAATCAATTGCAAAGATGCATTAATGACCAACGTTTTGGTGAGATAGTGTGGTCTTACAGTGCTAGGAAGACTCATTCCTAGAAGTCTTGATATCTACATCATCTTATTGAAATGGGGGACCACTGGGGTGGGGTAATAGTGTAACATGGGCTATGAATTGAGACCAAATTTTCACAGAAGGGGAGGTCTGGTAAATGGAAGGCAGTCAGGTCTATGGCCTTCATTGTGAAAAAACACTCTGGATCATTTCTATCCTATCAAGTGTCATTATCTGAGTTTTGCCTTCTGTCACATTTGTCTGTATCTGGCATCTAGTATTACATTTACATAAACTATGAATGGAGTACTAACAGCTATCTTATACATGTCCAGTAATCATAAATAATTGGACTATATAGAGAAACCCAAACAACAAGTACAACTATTATAATGACCAATATCATTAGCAGACAGGTAAAGACAATCAAACAAAATGGATTCTGAGTTCAATATTAATCTTTAGCTATAAAGGGATAGCTGTCTACCTCTGATGTCTGTAGCTTCTCATCCTAGTGGTTTTGATGCCTGTTGTAGGCGGAAGGGAGTGTCAGGGACAAGGGTAGATGTCCATTCACAGTTAGGCACCTGATAAGGTCCCTTCCAATGAGGTTGCAAAGTACCTTTTATCAGATGTCTTTTCTGAAAAAACAATATTTAAAGCCTTTGTGTCCTGGGAGCTTGCTGTGAAAGGAAGCAGTTACCAACATGGCATTTTCTTGAAGTGACTCTTTCAAACTTTGGCAATACTGTAAGATGTCTTCCTTCAATAATGTCAGCTCATAAATTCTTTCATCTAAGTCCTGCTTAAATGCACTGTGATTCATGAAGGAATGCAAAGACTGAAAAATGGTGGGCCAGGGAGCAAGGTAGAACCAAACGGCCATCAGGTTTCCCATAGCCCCAACTATTTGTTTTTTAGAACCATTGTTTACCCATACCATATACTTCAGAAATTTTCATCACTTATTTTACAATAATTTCCATGCAATTTCAAATCTTTTGAGGTGTTACAGGAGCCCTTCTGAAACGCTGCAGTTATTCCTACATATATTGAGATTTTAACCCTTAAAACCTCAATGTCTAATGAAAACTAAGAATCAATTAGCATTCCTTAGCTTGGACATTTTACAACCTCTAGAAACATTTTTCATAAACATAAAAGGAATTATTAATATGGACTTATTTTTGTAAAACTCAGGCAATATAAAGATGCCTGTTTTACTTCAAAAAACTTAAGCCAGCTTTTATTTACTAAGTATTAATTTTAGAAAATATGAACTTGAAAAGCATGGGTTAGTTTCTATATTTACAAGAATTTTAGAGTTCCCAATTCTTAAAAGCACGTACCTTTAAATTAATTTTGACAATACCATCCAGAGGTGAAAATGACCTCACATTTACAACATACGTATTTATAGACACACAGACAGTCACAAGTTTTTAGCTATGCGAAAAAATCACTAGTTTATAAAAGAACAATTGGATTCAAATTTTGCCCTGGAGGCATTTACAATTTATATCTGTCCATGACAAGTCAAGTTCTAAATGATCTTCCTCTTTTTAAAATAAGGACAGCCATTTTTAATACCTCAAAGAATTGGGTTGACACCTAAAGAACATCATAGGTTGATCTCTTTATTTAAACCCTTTTTTTTTAAGATTTCAGAGAGCAATTAAATATGTCTTCCACTCATTATGCCTAATTTTATAGCCAGCTTTTTCTAATTGTGTGCACAAAAACTTAGAAGTATCAAAAGATCCTCATTTTGACCATTTTAGTATTAATGGGAGGCCGACTTATGGGACTTGTTGGTCTCAGAGACATGATTTTCTATGTTAATCTTGATATCTGTAAAGTCTGAAGAAACTTCTAAGGAAAGCCAGCCCTTACACTAATGTCTCCAAATGAGCCAAATGGGGTGGAGATCCTTATAGGACCACGTAATGCCCTAGAGCAGGGGTTGGGAAACTTTTGAGACGGAAGATCCAATCCTGTGCCTCACAACAATTTAAAAATTATTCAAGAGCTGTAAAACAAATAAAATCACCATTATGTGAACAATATCCTTTGAAAATTTTATAAACGAAACTATGATAGTTTTATTTTCATTTTCAATTTTACTTCAGAGCCACATGTCCGTACCCAAAGAGCCACATGTGGCTCGCGAGCCGCAGTTTGCCGACCCCTGCCCTACAGGAAAATTTTCCTCAGGCAACCTCAAAAAAATTCTTAGTCACTTAGGAATATCTGAGCAAGGGCCAGCAAGAACTTACCAGTCACCACCAGAACCGCGATGCTTTCCAAGACACAGGCTTCTTTCTTGGGCCCCCCCTGTCAGGGTAACACCATTGTAGAGCACTGGTAGGGCCTGGGCTGAGTCAGTTATGTGCAGGTTGGTGTACGGGCCCTGGCCCCAGACATAACAAACCTTGACTCCGGAGCCTGCTGTGCAGGCGCTGGGCTCCGGTGACATAAGCCCTTTACGTAAGCATGATTCACAGCCGCGGGAGGGAGCATGCGCACTTCCGTGTGCTCCCCTCCCCCCAAACCTCTATATAATGGTTACTATCGCTGAATAAAGCAGCTAGCTGGTTCCTCCTCATGTCGGCTCAGCGCGTGCTTTCTTTTCCCTGGGCATCTCATCACCGAAAGCACACCAGCAGCCCCCCGGTGATGACGAGCACCCTGACCTTCTCGCCACAGACCTCCCTGGTTTCTCCAGGATTGGCTGCATTACTGCACTGAATGACGCCCCTCTCCCATCTCCGCCACTCCAGATTAGGGGATCTGAACAACCGTCACCACCCTGTTGGCTATTTCAGTTGGGAAGCAAGTGTCCTTTCTCTTTCAGAGCTAAAGGGAGTTCAGACTCATTTAATCAGCAAAAATTTTGTTCAGACTCTCAGTAAGTAATTCAATTAAAAAGCTGAAATTACAAAGAGCAACCCATTTTGTTTTGTCTTTTCCCTGAGTGATCTCAACCCTATCTACCTCAAGGACTTTCTAAGCACAGGTCCAGTAAAGTCATGGCCCGCTACCTAAAGCAAGAAATACCAAGAGAAACTCACCCAAGTTCACTTGAGGCCAAATGGGGAGCCGGTGGGGCACAATGGGCCCTTGCTAGTACCTAGCACCAGGTACGGGTTTGCAGGGTGGTCCTGGGTGGGGTTCTTCAGAACACTGCTGACTATGCCAAATGATGTCCAAACCTGGGGAGAATTTGTATAAGAGTTTATTTAAGGCAAATTGACAACATATGCTGGGGAGCAAGATATCAAATATTCCAGAGAATAACAGTTTGGCAGCTTCTTATATGCATTTGAAATTAAGTAAGGAACATAAAGCAGATTACATGGATGTGGGAGAAAACAAGGTGGGGATTGGGTTACAGGATAGTTAACAAGATTATGTGCTCTCTTCAGGGTGGTTACTACTTATTTCAAAGATGTGTTAACCTAGATGCACAAAAACAATGGACAGGGCTTGCTTAAGGGAAAGATAAACCTTTTACTAAAATGTTACCTGGAATGACATTATACCCCAACTCTTGTCTTCTTGAAGGAAAGAATCAGTCAAGAGACAGAGTTTGGGGCTGGCCAAGTGGCTCAGTTGGTTAAGAGCTCGCTCAAGAGTTTGAGCTCTGAGCAACAGCGGTTCGATGCCCAGCCTGAGCTGAGCTTCCAACAGGTGGCAGGATGGCTTGGCTATAAAAAGAAAGAAAAAAAAAAAAGAAACAGAGTTTGTGCAACATAGGACAGCAAGATGTTTATTAGCAAAAGGAAGTACACTCCGAGACATGGAACGGGCTGACTCAAAAGAGGGAAGCAGCCTCTCCTTAAATTGTGTGAGGATTTTATCTCTATGAGTAGAATTGCCTCTCCCTCTCCCTCTCTGTTATCTTTCTCTTTCTCTGCTGAGGTGTCCTGTCTTCCCCTCTGGTTCTCAACATTGTTTCTCAGAGTGTAAGCAGGTAATTTCCCATGACTTATTTGAGTAGTTCATTAAATTGGTCTTGAGAATGGAATACTACTTGGCCATAAGAAAAGACGAAATACTGCCATTTGTTTCAACATGGATGGATCTTGAGATTATTATGCTAAGCAAAATAAGTCAGACAGAAAAAGTCAAGAACCATATGACTTAACTTATATGTGGGATATAAAACTGAGAAAAACAAAGGAACAAGACAAACAAACAAAAACTCATAGACACAGACAACAGTTTACTGGTTACCAGAGAGTGAGGGGGAAGGAAGGGTGGTAGAAGAAGGAAAGGGGGATCAAATATATAGTGATGGAAGGAGAACTTGATAGGGTAGGTAGACAGATAGAAATGAGCAGGAGAAGGAGACTTTTAGCCCCGATTAGAAAGTCCCTTAATGCAGCTCCTACTTGGGTCAAGACCCCTGGCAGCTGCCCATCAGGACTCCAGGCTTACCTCTAAATCAAAGAGATATGTTGTTAGAAGTCAGAGAAGGAGGGGACACATCCTGTTTGTCAGGAAGACCTATACCTTACCAGTCCAACAGGATTCCAGGTTTACACATACTCCTAAAGAATGTGTTGGGCCGGCTGAGTGGCGTGATGGTTAAGAACTGGCTTGGGACGCCAGAAGGCCCCGGTTCGGATCCCACATATGAGGGCCAGTGACACTGCCTTCCACAGCTAAGATGCTGCACAACAGCTCAACCTGGAGTTGGGCTGCCGTGAGTCGCCGGCGACGGCGTAGGCTGCAGCCCCTGTGGCAGTGGGTTGCCATGGGCTACCGTGTGTAGCCAGCAGCCAGCNAAATTAATGTCAAAATCAGTTGCATTGCTATATACCAACAATCTAAAAAGGAAATTAAGAAATTTTTATTTACAACAGCCTCAAGCAGAATAAAATACTTAGGAATAAACTTAACCAAGGAAGCAAAAGTGTTGTATTTAAACTACAGGATGTTGCTGACAGAAACTGAAGAAGATAAAAATAAATGGAATGATATCTCCTATTCATATATTGAAAGAACTCATATTGTTAAGCTATCAATAATACCCAAAGTGTTCTCTCGATTTAATGCAATCTCTATCAAAATACCAGTGATATTTTCACGGAAATATAAAAATCTATCTTAAAATTGATTTACTAAAATCTCAATGTATCCCAAATAGCCAAAACATCTTAAAAATAACGTTGGAGGTCTCACATATCCTGATTTAACAACATATTTCAAAGCTAGAGTAATCAAAATAGTGTGTTAGTGTCATACAGACAGAGATGGGGACAAATGGAAATTGCATATAGAGCCCAGAAGTAAATTCTCACATATATGGTCAAATGATTTTTTATAAAGTTGCTAAGGCTATTTAATGTGGAAAGCACCATGTTTTCAACACATGGTGTGTAGAAAAACTAGATATTCACATATAAAAGAATAAAGTTGTACCCTGATCTTAGACCGTATACAAAATTAACCCAAAATGAATAATAATAAAAAAACAAAGATATGAGCTAAAACTATAAAACTCTTAGAAGAAAATACAGTGGGAAATCTTCATTATATTGGATTTGGCAATGATTCCTAGATGTAACACCAAAAACATGGGCAACAAAAAGTAGATAAATTGAACTTTACCAAAACTTTTAAAAAGTTTTATACATGAAAGGACACTATTAACACAGTAAAATGGCAACCCAGGGAATGGAAAAATATTTGCAAATCGTGTATCTGAGAAGGGGTTAATATTCAGAATATATAAAGAATATCTACAACTCAACATTAAATAAATAACCTGATTTTAAAACGGGTAAAGACTTAACAGACATTTGTCCAAACAAAATATGCAAACGCCTAATAAAAACTGGAAAGATGCTCAACATCAATCATCACTAGGGAAATGCAAATAAAAACACAATATCATGTTACTTCACATCATTAACGTGGCTGTTATTTTTTTTAAAGTGTCAGGGATGTGGAGAAATTGGAAAGCTTGCGCATCACAGGTGGGAATGTAAAACGCTGCAGGCATTGTGGAAAATAGTATGAGTGTTCATCAAAAATGTAAAAATAGGATTACCATTTGATCAAGCAATTCAGCTTCTGGGTATATACCTCAAAGAATTGAAAGTAGGGACAGTTGAACAGATATTTGTACACCCATGTTCATAGCAGCATTATTCACAATAGACAAAATGTGGAAGGAACCCAAGTGTCCATTGACAGATGAATGTATAAACAAAATGTGATGTATACAATGATTTCACCATAAAAGAGGTGAAATTCTGACATATGCTGAAACGTATAAACCTTGAAGACTTTATGATAAATGAAATAAGCCAGTCACAAAAAGCCAAATATTATATATGAGATACCTAGTGTTAAATGTAAGTGATGCAGGCTGAGCAAGAATCTTCCCCTCCCATCCCCAACCCAATGGACAACTTTTAAGTCTCCTCCCTAGTTTCTTAGTCCCTGGCTTTGATTCCTCTTCTAATCAGTTTCTGAATCCTAGATTAAAGATTATCCCTAGACTGAATCACAGAATATCTCTCACCCCTGCTTTAGGTAACTACTTAAAGCCTGTGACTTTCCAGCATTCCCCAAGCCATTCCAGACTTAAATTCTCAAATAATTCCATCCCAGAGACTAAATAGGTTTTAACATTTCCCCAGGCTAGTATACTTGTTGATTGTAAACATTAAAGCCTAATGTTCTTTCCAAACCTGTAGCCACCCTACATCAATAGCTTTGAGCTCGGCTCTTTAAGAAATTTATTAATTAAAATCTGTTTTTCCTCCTTTAGGGGCCTTGGGGATACAGAGGGTACCCCAGCAAGATTGCCAGGCCCAACCAAAGAAGCCAACACGGTCTTCCAGGCAGATCTTGAGACCCATTCCTCTCAACTGAGATCAGATAGGGTGAGATTTCCACGAATCCCCCAATAGACAGAAACAGCTCTACACCTCTGCCCAGCAGGAAGTAAATACAGAAGAAAAGACCTCCTGTTCCTCAACTTCCCATAGAGATTTTATGGGGAACACATCCCTCAAGGGGAAAACAAGGCAGGCAGTTAGGTGCAGGCATTGGGTCTCTGCATTCCTGCATGTCCCACAGAATGCACTACCCCAAAGACCTCCCCTCTCCACTCAAAACTTCTCTTTTCTTCTAATAAACTCCTTTTGTAAAGAGATGAGATCAATCAGGTGGTCCCACACTCAGAGAGGAACAGCCCATTCTAGAGGAAGAAGAGATAAAAACTCCAAGGCCTGGCCAGTCAACGCCTTTTGAGCATTTTGAGCCTTGCCTCTGCTCAGGGCCTGCTCCAAATTCTTTGGAGTGAACTTTCTTTCCCAATAATGGCCCTTGAGCCATTCTCTACTTTTCTCCTGCTTCTGCTTCTTTGAAATGTATTTTTACTTCTAATAAACTCCTTTTCTGCAACTTGACCTCTCTGGCCCATGTCTCCATTCTTCAGTTCACGAGACCACGACCCCGGCACAAGAAATACCCTACATCATAAGAAGCATTCAAACTTATAGAGAATTTTTGTAAGAGTTTATGTGAGCCAAACTGATGACATGCCAGGAAGCAAAATCTCAAATGCTCCAGAGAAGGATAGTTTTGTAGTTTCTTTTATGCATTTGGAATGTAAGGAAGATTACATGAACATGGGAGAATGCAGGACGGGAAATGTCTATGACTGGATTACAGGATAGTTAACCAGACTATGTGCTCTCTTGAGGTTTGTTATGCTTTCCAGGGGTCTGAAAAGCAGGTATTTCAAAGGTGTGTTAAACCTAGATGCACAAAAACAATGGATAGGGCTTGCTCAAGGCAAAGGTAAACCTTTTATAATCCTGGGGTGTGACTACCCACCAGGGTCTGTCCAGCTACCAATTTACGGTCAGATCACTCTGTCAGGTTACTTTCTGTTAGATTTATTACACAGCCCCTTTTGTCATCCACAATTCCCCCTTTTGGTCATAAATCAATTGCAAAGATGCATTAATGACCAACGTTTTGGTGAGATAGTGTGGTCTTACAGTGCTAGGAAGACTCATTCCTAGAAGTCTTGATATCTACATCATCTTATTGAAATGGGGGACCACTGGGGTGGGGTAATAGTGTAACATGGGCTATGAATTGAGACCAAATTTTCACAGAAGGGGAGGTCTGGTAAATGGAAGGCAGTCAGGTCTATGGCCTTCATTGTGAAAAAACACTCTGGATCATTTCTATCCTATCAAGTGTCATTATCTGAGTTTTGCCTTCTGTCACATTTGTCTGTATCTGGCATCTAGTATTACATTTACATAAACTATGAATGGAGTACTAACAGCTATCTTATACATGTCCAGTAATCATAAATA